>NW_020175528.1:6708795-6751224 GCF_003031525.2 Neophocaena asiaeorientalis asiaeorientalis
ATATATATATATATATATATATACACACACACACACACACACACACACACCACATCTTCTTTAACCATTCATCTGTTAATGGTCACTTAGGTTATTTCCATATCTTGGCTATTGTAAATAATGCTGCTGTGAACATTGGGGTGTATGTGTCTTTTCAAGTTAGGGTTTTTGTTTTTTTCAGATGTATATCAAGAAGTGGAATTGCTGGATCACATGGTAGTTCTATTTCTAGTTTTTTGAGGAAACTCCATACTGTTTCCCACAGTGGCTGCACCAATTTACATTCCCACCAACAGTGCACAAGTGTTCCCTTTTCTCCCCATCCTGGCAACATTTGTTATTTGTGGTCTTTTTGATGATAGTCATTCTGACAAGTGTGAGGTGATATATCATTGTGGTGTTAATTTGCATTTCTGTGATGATAGGTGATGTTGAGCGTCTTTTCATGTTCCTGTTGGCCATCTTTATGTCTTCTTTGGAAAAAAATGTCTAATTCAGGTCTTTGCCCATTTTTAATTCAGTTGTTTGTTATTTTTGATATTGAGTTTTATCAGTTGTCTATATATTTTGGATATTAACCCCTTATTGGTTATATCATTCATTTGCAAATATTTTCTCACATTCAGTAGGTTCTTTTTGTTTTGTTGATGGTTTCCTTTGCTGTGCAAAAGTTTTTAAGTTTAATTAGGTCCCATTTGTTTATTTCTGCTTTTGTTTTCTTTGCCTTAGGACACAGATCCAAAAAAATATTGCTACAATTTATGTCAAAGGATGTTCTACCTATGATTTCTTGTAGGAATTTTTGGTTTCTGGTCTTAAATTTAGGTCTTTAATCCATTTTGAGTTTATTTTTGTATATGCTGTGAGAAAATGTTCTAATTTTATATGTAGTTGCCCAATTTTCACAGCACCACTTACTAAAGAAACTGTCTTTGCTCCATTGTATATTCTTGCCTCATTGACATAAATTAATTGACCATGAGTGCATGGCTTTATTTCTGGGCTCTCTATTCTGTTCCACTGATCTATGTGGCTGTTTTTGTGCCAGTATCTTACTGTTTTGATTACTGTGACTTTGCAGTATAGTCGGAAGTTAGGGACTGTTATACCTCAACTCTGGATCTGCTCTTCTTTCTCAAGATTTTTTTGGCTTTTCAAGGTCTTTTGTGGTTCCATACAAATTTTAAAGTATTTGTTCTAGTTCTGTGAAAAATGCTATCATTTTTTTGATAGGGATTGCATTGAATCTATAGATTGCCGTGGATAGTACGGTCATTTTAACAATATTAATTCTTCCAATCCATGAATACAGTATATCTTTCTATTTATTTGTATCATCCCCATTTTCTTTCATTAGTGTCCTATAGTTTTCCAAGTGTAAGTCTTTTTTCTCCTTAGGTAGGTCTATTCCTATGTATATTATTTTATTTTTTTTAGGTGATTATAAATGGGATTGTTTCCTTAATTTCTTTTTCTGATAGTTCATTGTTAGTATATAGAAATGAAACAGATTTCTGTGTATTAATTTTGTATACTGCAACTTTATTGAATTCACTGATGAGCTCTAGTAGATTTTGGTGGTATCTTTAGGATTTTCTATATATAGCATCACGTCATCCACGGTGACAGTTGTATTTCTCCCCTTGCAATTTTGATTCCGTTTTCTCTGATTTCTGTGGTTAGGACTTCCAATACTATGTTAAATAAAAGTGGTGAGAGTGGGCATCCTTGTCTTGTACCTGATCTTAGGGAAAATGCTTTTAGCTTTTCAACATTGAGTATGATGTTACCTGTGGGTTTATCATATATGGTCTTTTTTATATTGAGGTATGTTCCCTCTGTACCCAATTTATGGTGAGTTTTTATCAAAAATGTATGTTGAATTTTATCAAAAACTTTGTCTGCATCTATTGAGATGATCATATGGCCTTTACTCTTTTTTTTTTCCGGAGCAGAGGCTCCGGACACGCAGGTCCAGCGGCCATGGCTCACGGGCCCAGCCACTCCGTGGCACGCAGGCTCCTCCCGGACCGGGGCACGAACCCGTGTCCCCTGCATTGGCAGGCAGACTCCCAACCACTGCGCCACCAGGGAAGCCCCATGGCCTTTACTCTTTAATTTGTTAGTATGGTGTACCGTATTGATTGATTTGCAGATATTGAACCATTCTTGCATCCCTGGGATAAATCAACTTGATCACAGTATATGATCCCTCTAATCATATATATATAATCTAATCAATATGTATATAATAGTATATATATATTATATATATATAATCTAATCAATCCACAGTATTGTTGGATTCATTTTGCAAATATTTTGTTTAGGATTTTTGCATCTGCATTCATCACTGATATTGGCCTGTAATTTTGCTTTTCTGTGATATCATTGTTTGGTTTTTGTATCAAGGTATTGCTGGCCTTGGGCTTCCCTGTTGGTGCAGTAGTTGAGAATCTCCCTGCTAATGCAGGGGACATGGGTTTGAGCCCTGGTGTGGGAAGATCCCACATGCCGCGGAGTAACTAGGCCCGTGAGCCACAACTACTGAGCCTGCGCGTCTGGAGCCTGTGCTCCGCAACAAGAGAGGCCGCGATAGTGAGAGGCCCGCGCACCATTTTGTTTATTCTTCTTTTCTAGTTCATTTAGGTGTAAGGTTAGGTTGTTTATTTGGGATTTTTCTTGCTTGTATTGCTATAAACTTCCCTCTTAGAACTGCTTTTTCTGAGTACCATAGATTTTGGATCTTTGGGTTTTCTTTTTTATTTGTCTCCAGGCATTTTTGGACTTCTTTGATTTCTTCAGTTATCCATTTTTTGTTTAGTAGCATATTGTTTAACATCCACGTGTTTGTGTGTTTTGCAGTTGTTTTTTTTTTTTTCCTGTAGTTGATTTCTAGTCTCTTGACACTGGTCAGGAAAGAAGCTTGGTATGATTTCAGTTTTCTTGAATTTACTTGGGCTTGTTTTGTGGCCTAGCATATGGTCTATCCTGGAGAATGTTTCATATGCACTTGAAAAGAATGTGTATTCTGCTGCTTTTGGATGGAATGTTTTATATACATACACGTATACACACACACACACACACACACGTATGAATAGAACAGATGAACATATAAGGTAATCTGTTCTAATGTGTCATTTAAAGCCAGTGTTTCCTTATTGATTTTCTGTGTAGGTGATCTGTACACTGATGTAAGTGGGGTATTAAAGTCCTCTATTATTGTGTTACTGTCAATTTCTCCCATTACGTCTGTTAATATTTGCTTTATGTATGTTGGGTGCATGTATGTTGACAATTGTTATATCTTTTTCTAGGATTGATCCCTTAATCATTATGTAGTGTCCTTCTTTGTCTCTTTTAACAGTCTTTGTTTTAAAGCCTATTTTGTCTGATATGAGTATTGCTACTTCAGCTTTCTTTTGATTTCCATTTCATTGAAGACTTTTTCCATACCCTCACTTTCAGGCTGTGTGTGTTTTTAGATATGAATTGAGTCTCTTATAGGCAACAGCATACACACACACACACACACACACACACACACACAGTAAGTCCCCTACATATGAACACATTTCTTTCCAAGAGTGCGTTCATAAGTCCAATTTGTTCGCAAGTCCAACAAAGTTAGCCTAGGTACCCAACTAACACAATTGGCTATATAGTACTGTATTCTAATAGGTTTATAATACTTTTCACACAAATAATACATTAAAAAACAAAGAAAAATAAAGAAAACATTTTTAATGTTACAGCACATTACCTTGAAAAGTACAGTAGTACCAGCTACATCACCGCTGCTTTTACACTTGCTTCCTGACATCCTGGGCTTGAAACAAAGATACTGTACTACTGTACTCTATACAGTATTGTACACTGAAGTACACAAAAGTGCAACCACTTGTAGAGGATGCACACACATGGCAATGTATGCCAGTCATATGAGCTACCTTACATGATTGGACATGTGAACACACATTCGTATCTTTGAAAGTTCACAGCTTGGAGGTTCGAATGTAGGGGACTTAACTGTGTGTGTGTGTGTGTGTGTGTGTGTGCACATGCGTGCACGTGTGTGCACTCACATACCTCTTTTTTTATCCATTCAGCAACTTTATGTCTTTTTTTTAATTAGCTATCTACTTTATACATATTAATGTATATATGTCAATCCCAATCTCCCAATTCATCTGACTAATCCCCCTACCCCTGCTTTCACCCCTTGCTGTCCATACATTTGTTGTCTAGATCTGTCTCTATTTCTGCCTTGCAGACTGGTTCATCTGTACCATTTTTCTAGATTCCACATATATGCGTTAATATACGATATTTGTTTTTCTCTTTCTGACTTAATTCACTCTGTATGACAGTCTCTAGGTCCATCACTAGTAGCATATTGTCTTGATTACTGTAGCTTTGTCTGAAGTCACGGAATCTGATTCCTCCAGCTCAGTTTTTTTCCCTCAAGGTTGCTTTGGCTATTTGGGGTCTTTTGTGTCTCCATACAAATTTTAAGACTTTTTTGTTCTAGTTCTGAAAAAATCCCATTAGTAATTTTATAGGGATTGCACTGAATTTGTAGATTGCTTTGGGTAGTATAGTCATATTCACAGTATTGATTCTTCCAATCCAGAGCATGGTATATCTCTCCATATGTTTGTGTCACCTTTGATTTCTTTCATCAGTGTCTTATAGTTTTCTGAATTCAGGTCTTTTACATCCTTAGGTAGGTTTATTCCTAGGTATTTCATTCTTTTCGTTGCAATGGTGTATGGGATTATTTCTTTAATTTCTCTTTCGGATCTTTTGTTGTTAATGTATAGGAATGCAAGAGGTTTCTGTGCATTAATTTTTTAACCTGCAACATTACCAGATTCATTGATAAGCTCTAGTAGTTTTCTGGTAGCATCTTTAGGATTCTCTATGTATAGTATTATGTCATCTGCAAACAGTGACAGTTTTACTTCTTCTTTTCCGATTTGGATTCCTTTTATTTCTTTTACTTCCCTGATTGCTGTGGCTGAGACTTCCAAAACTATGTTGAATAATAGTGATGAGAGTGGACCTCCTTGTCTTGTTCTTGATCTTAGAGGAAACGGTTTCAGTTTTTACCACAGCTCTTCAACATTGAGAACGATGTTGGCTGTGGGTTTGTCATATATGGCCTTTTTTATGTTGAGGTAGGTTCCCTCTGTGCCTGCTTTCTGGAGAGTTTTGATCATAAATGGATGTTGAATTTTGTCAAAAGCTTTTTCTGCATCTATTGAGATGATCATATGGTTTTCCTTTTTCAGTTTGTTAATGTGGTGTATCACATTGATTGATTTGTGTATATTGAAGAATCCTTGCATCCCTAGGATAAATCACACTTGATCATGGTGTATGATCTTTTTAATTTGTTGTTGGATTCTGTTTGCTAGTATTTTGTTGAGGATTTTTGAATCTATATTCATCAGTGATATTGGTCTGTAATTTTCTTTGTTTGTAGTATCTTTGTCTGTTTTTGGTATCAGGGTGATGGTGACCTTGTAGAATGAGTTTGGGAGTGTTCCTTCCTCTACAGCTTTTTGGAAGAGTTTGAGAATGATCAGTGTTAGCTTTTCTCTAAATGTTGGATAGAATTCACCTCTGAAGCCATCTGGTCCTGGAGGTTTATTTGTTGGAAGATTTTTAATAACAGTTTTAATTTCATTACTTGTGATTGGTCTGTTCATATTTTCTATTTCTTCCTCGTTCAGTCTTGGAAGGTTTTACCTTTCTATGAATTTGTCCATTTCTTCTAGGTTGTCCATTTCATGGGCATAGAGTTGCTTATAGTAGTCTCTTATGATGCTTTGTATTTTTTGCATTGTCTGTTGTAACTTCTCCTTTTTCATTTCTAATTTTATTAATTTTAGTCCTCTCCCTCTTTTTCTTGCTGAGTCTGGCTATAAGTTTATCAATTTTGTTAACTTCTCAAATAACCATCTTTTAGTTTTATTTATCTTTGCTATTGCTTTCTTTGTTTCTAGTTCATTCATTTCTGCTCTGATCTTTATGATTTCTTTCCTTCTACTAACTTTGAGGTTTGTTTGTTTTCTTTCTCTAGTTCCTTTAGGTGTAAGCGTAGATTGTTCATTAGAGATTTTTCTTGTTTTTGAGGTAGGATTGTATTGCCATAAACTTCCCTCTTCGAACTGCTTTTGCTGCATCCCATAAGTTTTGGATCATTGTCATTTGTCTCTAGATATTTTTTTATTTCCTCTTTGATTTCTTCAGTGATCTCTTGGTTATTTAGTAACGTATCATTTAGCTTCCATGTGTTTGTGTTTTTAACGTTTTTTTCCGTGTAATTTATTTCTAATCTCTTAGTGTTGTGGTTGGAAAAAATGCTTGATATGATTTCAGTTTTCTTAAATTTACTGAGGTTTAATTTGTGATCCAAGATGTGATCTATCCTGGTGAATGTTCCATGTGCACTTGAGAAGAAAGTGTAGTCTGCTGTTTTCAGATGGAATGTCCTATAAATATCAATTAAATGTGTCTGGTCTATTGTGTCACTTAACGTTTGTGTTTCCTTATTAATATTCTGTGTGACAGAATTTTCTGTCTGTATAAAATGGATAACTAATAAGAACCTGCTGTATAAAAAAATAAATAAAATTCAAAAAAAATTTTTATGTCTGAATGATCTGTCCATTGGTGTAAGTGAGGTGTTAAAATCCCCCACTATTACTGTGTTATTTTTGATTTCCTCTTTTATAGCTGTTAGCATTTGCCTTATGCATGAGGTGCTCCTACATTGGGTGCATATATATTTATAATTGTTATATCTGCTTCGTGCATTGTATTATCATTATGTAGTGTCCTTCCTTGTCTCTTGTAACATTCTTTATTTCAAAGTCTATTTTATCTGTTTTGAGTATTGCTATTCCAACTTTCTTTTGATATTCATTTGCGTGGAATATCTTTTTCTATCCCCTCACTTTCAGTCTGTATGTATCCCTAAGTCGGAAGTGAGTCTCTTGTAGACAGAATATATACAGGTCTTGTTTGTGTATCCATTCAGCCACTCTGTGTCTTTTGGTTGGAGCATTAATCCATTCACATGTAAGGTAATTCTCGATATGTTCCTATTACGATTTTCTTAATTGTTTTGGGTTTGTTTTTTTTAGATCCTTTTCTTCTCTTGTGTATTCCACTTAGAGAAGTTCCTTTAGCATTTCTTGTAGAGCTGGTTTGGTGGTGTTGAATTCTCTTAGCTTTTGCTTGTCTGTAAAGCTTTTGATTTTTCCATCAAATCTGAATGAGCTTGTTGCTGGGTAGAGTAATCTTGGTTGTAGGTTATTCCCTTTCATCACTTTAAATATATCATGCCACTCCCTTCTGACTTGTAGTTTCTGCTGAGAAATCGGCTGTTAACCTTATGGGAGTTCCCTTGTATGTTATTTTTGTTTTTCCCTTGTTGCTTTTAATAATTATTCTTTGTTTTTAATTCTTGTCAATTCAATTACTATGTGTCTCTGTGTGTTTCTCCTTGGGTTTATGCTACCTGGGACTCTCTGTGTTTCCAGAACTTGGGTGGCTACTTCCTTCCCATGTTAGGGAAGTTTTTGACTATAATCTCTTCACATATTTTCTTGGGTCCTTTCTCTCTCTCTTCTCCTTCTGGGACCCCTATAATGCGAATGTTGGTCCATTTAATGTTGTTCTAGAGACCTCTTAGGCTGTCTTCGTTTTTTTAAATTCTTTTCTCTTTATTCTGTTCCATGGCAGTGATTTCCACCATTCTGTCTTCCAGGTCACTTACCCGTTCTTCTGCCTCTATTATTCTGCTATTGATTCCTTCTAGTGTAGTTTTCATTTCAGTTATTGTTCATCTCTGTTTGTTCTTTAATTATTCTAGGTCTTTGTTAAGCATTTCTTGCGTCTTCTCGATCTCTGCTTCCATTCTTTTTCCAAGGTTCTGGATCATCTTCACTATCATTATTCTGAATTCTTTTTCTGGAAGGTTGCCTATTTCCACTTCATTTAGTTGTTTTCCTGGTGTTTTATCTTGTTCCTTCATCTGGCACATAGTCCTCTGCCTTTTCATTTTGTCTGTCTTTCTGTGAATGTGGTTTTCATTGCATAGGCTGCAGGATTGTAGTTCTTTTTGCTTCTGCTGTCTGTCCTCTGGTGGATGAGGCTATCTAAGAGGCTTGTGCAAGCTTCCTGATGGGAGGGACTGGTGGTGGGTAGAGCTGGGTGTTGCTCTGGTGGGCAGAGCTCAGTAAAACTTTAATCCACTTGTCTGCTGATGGGTCTTGCTCAGTTGCCTCCCTGTTGGTTGTTTGGCCTGAGGCTACCCAACACTGGAGTCTACAGGCTCTTTGATGGGGCTAATGGCAGACTGTGGGAGGGCTCATGCCAAGGTGTACTCCCCCGAACTTTTGTTGCCAGTGTCCTTGTCCCTGTGGTGAGCCACAGCCACCCTCAGACTCCGCAGGAGACCCTCCAACACTAGCAGGTAGATCTGGTTCAGTCTCCTATGGGGTCACTGTTCCTTCCCCCTGGGTCCTGATGCTCACACTACTTTGTGTGTGCCCTCCAAGAGTGGAGTCTCTGTTTCCCCCCGTCCTTTCAAAGTCCTGCAGTCCTTCAATCAAATCCAACTAGCCTTCAAAGTCTGATTCTCTGGGAATTCCTCCTCCCATTGCTGGACCCCCTGCTTTGGAAGCCTGATGTGGGGCTCAGAACCTTCACTCCAGTGGGTGGCCTTCTGTGGTATAATGTTCTCCAGTTTGTGAGTCGCCCACCCAGTGTTTATGGGATTTGATTTTCTTGTGATTGCACCTCTCCTACCATCTCATTGCAGCTTCTCCTTTGTCTTTGGATGTGGGGTGTCTTTTTTGGTGAGTTCCAGTGTTTTCCTGTTGATGATTGTTCAGCAGTTAGTTGTGATTTTGGTGCTCTTGCAAGAGGGAATGACCGCACATCCTTCTGCTCCACCATCTTGAACCAAACTCTCTATGTCTTTTGATTAGAGCATTTAGTCTACTTACATTTAAAGTAATTATTGATAGGTATATATTTATTGCCAGTTTGTTAATAATTTTTGGTTTGTTTTTATAGTTCTTTTCGGTTCCTTTCTTCTTTTGTTCTCTTCCCTTGTGATTTGATAACTATCTTCAGTGTTGTTATATTTGGATTCCTTTCTCTTTTTGTGTGTGTGTCTATTATAGTTTTTTGGTTTGTGGTCAGTAAGAGATTTAAACAAGATATAGCACTATATATGTGTGTGTTTGTGTGTTTGGTGTATGATTATTTTAAGTTTTGATCTCTTTCAAAAGCTGATCAATTTCAAATGTATTTTAACAACCCTGCATTTTTATTCCACTCCCCCCACAATTACTGTTTTTGACGTCATATTTTACAGCTCTTTGTTTTGTGTATCCCTTAACTGCTTTTTTTTTAACCTTCTTACCAATAGTACTGGTTGGTTTACTACCTGTACTGATATTTGCCTTTACTGATGAGCTTTTTCCTTTTATAATTTTCATGTTTCTAACTGTGGACATTTCTATTTTGCTTAGGTAAGTTCCTTTATCATTTTCTTTTAAAGCTGGTTTTCTGGTGCTGAACTGTTTTATCTTTTACTTGTCTGAAAAACTTTTGATCTCTTCATCAGAGCTGAATGAGATCATTGTCAGGTAGAGTATTCTTGGTTTTTGGTTTTTCCCTTTCATCACTTTAAATATATCATGCCACTCCCTTCTGGCCTGCAGAGCTTCTGCTGAAAAGTCAGGTGATAGCCTTATGTGAATTTCTATGTAATTTGCTGCTTTTAATATTCTCTCTTTATCTTTAACTTTTGCATTTTAATTCCAGTGTGTCTTGGTGTGGTCCTCTTTGTGTTGATCCTTTTTGGGACTCTCTGTGCTTCCTAGACTTGGAAATCTGTTTCTTTTCCCAGGTTAGGGAAGTTTTCAGCTCTTATGTCTTCAAATATGTTTCCCATCCGTTTCTCTCTTTCTTTTCCTCCTGGGACTCCTATAATGAGAATGCTAGTATGATTGATGTTGTCCCAGAGGTCTCTTAAACTGCCCTCATTTCTTTTAATCCTTTTTCTTATTTCAGTTCAGCTTCAATGAATTCCACTACTCTGTCTTCCAGCTTGTTGATCTATTCCTCTGTATCATTTATTCTACTGTTGATTTCCTCTAGTATATTTTTCATTTCAGTTTTTGTAGTTTTTATGTCTGTTTTTGCTACAAACTTCTAACTTCTCACTCTGTTCATCCATTCTTCTTCAAGTTCTTTGATTGTCTTTATGATCGCTACCATGAATACTTTATCTGGTAGCTTGCCTATCTCCACTTCACTTAGTTCTTCTGGGGTTTTAACTTGTTCCTTCATTTATAACATATTCCTCTGTCACCTCATTTTGTGTGATTTGCTGTTTTTATTTCTAGGTACCTGGAAGGTTGGTCATGTTTCCTGACCTTGGAGAAGTGGCCTCTCATAGGAAATGTCCTATATGTCCGAGGAACGCACTCCCCTCTGGTCACCAGAGCTATATACTCTAGGGGTGCCCCCTTTGTGGGCTGGGTGCATCCTTCTGTTGTGGTGGGCTGACTTCTGTGGGCATTACGGTAGGTGGGGCTGGCCCCCAGTCTGATTGGTTGCCAGGCCCTGCCTTGTGCAGAGGCTGCTCGTTGCTAGTTGGCAGGGCTGGGTCATAAGGAGGCTAGCTGTGGAACCCTTAGGTGCCCAGGGGCTAGTGCTGGCTCACTGGTGAGCAGAGTCAGGCTCCTTTCAAATTACTGCCTACATGCTGGGTCTCAGAGCATGTGAAAATTTGTATGAATCTTTTATGAGTGGAGTATCTGTCTCTTCCAGTCCTCCAGCTCTCCTATATACAAGCCCTGCTGGCCTTCAAAGCCAAACATTCTAGGGGGCTCATCTTCCTGGTGCAGGACCCCCAGCCTGGGGAACCCAATGTGGGGCTCAGATCCTGTGCTCATTTGGGAGAACCCTTGTTATTATAATTATTCTCCCATTTGTGGGTTGCTCACCCAGGGGTGTGGGTCTTAACTCTACAGCGACTGTGCTCCTCCTATCTGTCTTGTGGTTCTTTCTTTATGTCTTTAGTTGCAGAAGAATTTTCTGGTAGGTTCTAGTCTTCCTCATAATAGTTTTTCTGTAAATAGTTGTCATTTTGGTGTGCCCATGAGAGGAAGTGGGCTCAGGGTCTTCCTACTCTGCCATCTTGGGAATTCCCTTCTCCAGTATTTCTTGATTTTCCTAAAAACCAATAGCTATTCCTGTAACATGGCACTTCTCCACTATTCCTTTCAGTCCCACATTCTCTGCTACTCTACAAAGTCCCAGAAGACTGAGGACTGTACTACACCCCAAATAGCATCCTGAGACCTGGCTGTCCCAGGGAAGGAGGTATTCTTTATATGACTCAAAGAATGCTACTTCCTTGAGAAGAACTTTGCACTCCGTGTGATATCTACAAGTATGTAACTGAGTACCTGCTCTGAATGTTCTACATTACACCCAGGGTCTAATTTTACCACCCCTGGCAGCCATATCTCAGCATATGGTACATGATCAGTGTTGGGGGCAAATGGTGGCTTAGCTAACACTCCTCACCCAATGTATCATATGTAAATTAAATAAAAGGGTGCTCACTTTGCAAATACAGCTTTAAGACACATTCCTCAGCATTTTATGCATATCCATTCAAGTTTAGCCCTTATAGACTTCCCAGTGACAATGTTCAGACTTATCCCTTATTTCTATTAAAAACCGGTTTCCTTTTCTTCAGTTTTTCCTTGTTCTGCCTTTTTATTTTTTATATAGAACACATGGAAATTTTTTGTGTAGTCTTTACACAGAGGTAACCCTCTAAGTTACTTAAAATATATATGTGTGTTTGTGTTAAAAATTCGGTATGTTAGTTCCTTTTTATATTTTGCCACGAAATCAATAGGTAGCATGTGTGTTCTTTTCATTAACAAAACTACGTGTGGGTGTGGAGTATGCTATGTTAAAAATGAAAACAAATTGCTTTTTTTAAAAAAGAAAACTATCAATTTATTTATAAGTAATTTTATTTTTTGTAACATTAAAGATAATTTCAGAATACCTTAAATCAGTGTGTTAAGATCCCCGCCTTCTTTTTAATTGAATTAAGCAGCTCTTTCTTGCTTCATATTCATAAATCCTACTGCCTGTCATTTTCTCAGAGAAAATTAGTAACAGAATATCAGTTTTAGCAACTCAAAATTTTCTATGTGTTACCTCTGCTTGATCTCAAAGTCTTAGCTCATTTTATTGATAGAATTTGCTGTCTTTGTTTCAGCTAAGTTCTTCAAGATTTAGAAATAGAGTGGCTAACTTCCAGCTTCCAGGCCAGCATGTTAGAAGCTTAGAAGTTGCTACTCTATTCTGACAACTAGTAAAAAACTGTATAAACTGAAAAATCAACTCTTCTTAGAACCATCAGAGAACTGATGTCACAGGGAAAACCATTGCCCTAAAAATTGGAGAGACAGACAGGCACATACAGAAAAGCACAATTTACTAGAGCAGAAATCCTTGAGCAGAACCTTCTTTAAGAACCAGTGCCTAGAGGAAGACCTGAACTGTGATTGACAAATTTCTAGAGGTTCAATATGAACAAGTCTGAGGGTTAAAAACTCCAGGGGAATCCAGTCATAGGGGTATCCTCATGCTTTTGTGAGTTTTACCTCCAGGAGCTCAACCAGATCCAGTGAATAGCAGAAAAATTCCCGTGTGCTTCCAGCAGGCAGAGGGGAAAAGGAAACATTTTGAAATAGACCAGAGCACTCTGTTCTTTTTAATAAGACCTGTCCTTGGGAGGAAACTATTTTACCAGAACCTAATCTGCTACAGGGATTTTATCAGAGCCTACTCTACCTGGGGGAAGGGAAACACCCATCTTCCTCTAGTGTTCCTGTCCCACCTGGAGGAAGCAGGGGAGTGAGAAGTACTGGTGAAGTTTCAGGAGCACAGATTAAAAGACTGTTTTAAGCACAGAACTACGGAGTGCTTCCCCTCCCCCACACCTCACCACTGCATTACTAAAGGCCTATTTGCTGCAGTTCTTTTACCCAGTACTTCACACCTGTCTTTCAACAAAAAAATTACAGTGCATACTAAAAGGCATTTCAGTTTGAACAGTTTGAAAAGACTTTAAGGAGTATCAGAACCAGAGTCGGATATGGCAAGAATGTTGCAATTATAAGACCAAGAATTTAAAGAAAAAACAACTATGATTAATATTCTAAGGGCCTTAATGGAAAAAGCAGACAACATGCAAGAACAGATAGATAATGTAAGCAGAGAGATGGAAATTCTAAGAGAGAATTGTAAAGAAATGCTAGAGATAAAACCACTAACAAAATGAAGAATATCTTTGATGGGCTCAGTAGCAGACTGTCCTCAGCTGAGGAAAGAATCTCTTAAGCTTGAGGATATGACAGTAGAAACTTCCAAAACTGAAAAGCAGAGAAAAAATATTTTAAAAAGAAGAACAGAAAATCCAAGAGCTGCAGGACAATTGCAAAAGGTTTAGCATACACACAGTGGAAATACCAGAAAGAGAAAAAAGAGAGAAAGACACAGAATGTTTGAAGCAACAATGACTGAGAATTTCCCAAATTATTGTCAGACACCAACCCACAGATCCAGGAGGCTCAGAGAACACCAAGCACGATAAATGCCAAACCAAACAATGTAGGTTCATAGTTTTAACAACTGTACCATTGTGGTGCAGTTGTTGATGGTGGGGAAGTGTATGTGTGTGTGGGGAGGGCAGGCAGGGGATATATGGGAGCTCTGCTCTTTTTGTTCAGTTTTGCTCTGAAGCTAAAACTGCCCCCCAAATTAAATTTTGTTAATTAAAGTAGAATCATTTAATATGCTAATTATCATCTGGTTCTTCAGCAGAATTACTCCCACTCAGGGTGCTGTAGATGATCTTATTTCAATACCTTAAGTTTCAAGTCAAAGAGATACTTAACCAGACTGGATCCATCACTGCTTCCTCTTGATCACCTGACATTTTGGTCCAGTCAGGAACACTATAAAGCCAGTACTTTGTGTCAGAATAAGCACAAGGCATGGTACAATTGGACTGCTATTTTAAACCAAAAGAAAGATCCAAGGAGCTACAAAAATCTAAGATAACTGAAAGCTTGCCATCAGCATCACCTCTGTTCCTATATGACTCCATTAAACCAGAAAGCTAGCAATTGTGCTATGAAGCAAGTGCAAAATAGAAGTGGACCTCTGCTATCCATGCATTGTTCATAGCTTCAACCAGACCCAACTTGTACCCTATGGCATACTTGACCATGTTTCTATAGCTTCTAAAGTATGGTTTATTTTTCTGTTTATGGCTTTATTTCTTCAGGGACATCTAGTTTTATTGATTACAATTCAATCTCAGCCTTTTAACTTATTTACTATTTTTTAGAATCCAGTCTCTTTCCTCAAACTCTGTATCTTAGGAGAGATCACAATGGCAAGCATCTCTTTTTGTTTTTCTCCTGCATCAAGGTTGATCTTGGACCATCAATTCTCAGTCTTTATAATCACATGTAACCTTTGATTTGAGCCCAGTTATTCATCAGAAACTCTCAAACACTACCATATATTTTCATTCACCTCCTCTTCCCACTCTTCTAATTGACTTCCTCATCTTCTAAATGCTTTTACATTTGGACGTTGTCAGCCATTTCCCCTTTCCTAGTGGGAATCTTCCTCTTCAACAATGTACGTGAGATTTCCTTATCTGAGTGATGGGTCTAATCAGAACTTCATAAAGCTTTAGTAAATATAACTGAATTTATTACCTAGGTACCATTAAAATGACTTCAATTATTGTCAGAATAAATATCAGGGTGGGAGTGGGGAAAGGAGTACTTTCCAAAAGAGAACCATTACTTTGCTTCCTTTTTAAAAAGTATTTTTTGGAGGTAGTAGAAGGGAATAACTGGGTCTTCAATTACAGTTGGGATAAAATAAATGAACATCACTTGAACTTATAATTGTAAGAACTCCTGAAGAATATGTACACTGACTTTAAACCACAGAATAGTCACTTTGTACCACTACCCCATTAGCTAACATAGTCTTTTAACCCACAGAATACTCTTTTGAGAGATGGGTGCCTGTACTTGATGAGTGGCTTTAGAGAAATTGGTGGTTTTGCATCAGCAGTTACAGTAACTAGAGAAGAATTATTGCTTCCTTAACTTTGTGGCTCTGTGTGTTGACAGAAAAAAAAAAAAAAAAAGCTAGAAAAATCAAAGCCAGATGGCTCTAGAGGAAATGCCTCTAATACTTCGACTGTTGTTAAGACACCCTGGGAGGAGTTCTTTTATGGCTGGTCACCATGGCCCTGCTTTACTGGCCCATCTGTTCCCTAGATCTTGTGTAAGACCACTTGTGGCCCCAGTTAATTTTAACTGAGCAGCAAAGTACCTTGTTCTGGCTCCATAGTGCCTACTAAAAAAAAATAACTTTCGTGGCATAGAGGAGGAAAGAACAGACAAGGCAATATGGTAAATATGCTGCTCATAGACTAATAAGACCTCAGCTAAAATAGAAAGGAAACATTTAAGACACCTTGATAGATCATTTTAAAATCAGCAGAACTGTCTCCTATTTTTTCACAGGAAGTGACCTTTTGGCAATGGGGAACCTAGAAAAGTTGTGAAAATTAATTTCTTTTTCCAGTAACCTTCAGGAAATCATCCCTTATAATTTTGCTCAACCACTTATATAGGAGTGACAAAGCATGAGGGTGACAGTCTGTATGTGATCCACAAATTCCTTAGTTTCAATAAGGTTAACAGATAGCATTGTTAAGAAATGATCACGTCTGGTAAACCCAGTGGCACACTGGTAAAATAACTCTCTAAGAGGGGGAAATGGTCTAATTTTGTAGGCTTTGCAGAGTTTCATCATATAACCCATGGCCCATTTAAAGCTACCAATAATTTAAGAACAGGCTTGCAAAATTCCTGAATATTTAAAATTCAGCTCTCAAAGCCTCAATTTAGTGAGCCCCAGCTCAGCTCTGGACATGTTGCAAATAACCGGCACAGTTATGGTTAAAGCAGGTGTGTTTTGAAATGGAATGAGTTTCTTGCAAAATCATGATGGGAAGGAATCTAATACATACAATAGGCATGACATTCCCTGGAATGGTTTAGCAAACACACACAAAAAAGGAGTTTGGTTCAAAGGCTTTTTATTGCTTTTCACAAACTAGTAAGAACATTGTTGGATTATGTTGCATAGGAATTTTCCTGTAAATTTTCAGTGTTTAGAATAGCTTAAAAGATTTAGACAAAATTGAAACATAGTGTTGGTGGTCAGTTTTAGTCAACAATACAAGGTAAAAATGTGCTAAATACTCCTAATATATAGTAATAAAAATTACAGTAGGAAATGGGTAATTTCACCATTTAAATAACTCTGTCCATTTAAATTAAGCTGTTCATCTTACTGGTGATGCTTCTAATTGCAATGGAATTTAAGAATAAATGTATAGATGGCTGTGCATGTTTGGGGCTGTTGGCATCTGATTGTCAAAAGGAACATGAGAATTGACAAGAGATGCAGACTATAAAGCACCTGAAAGGTTTCAGGTTCTCTAGAATAGAACAGAGGGGTCTGATTACAGAGGTTATTGGTGTTTCATTTTCTGCTTTGCAAAGTTCCATGAAAATGATCATCCAAATAATTAGTAAGCAAAAAAAAAAAACCCCAAAACTAATATTTTAATACTGTCATGTTGTGTTGACAAATCCAGGACCTGTTCTCCAAGAGTACAATCTTTATATTAAAAATGGGTAAAAAGCGATGTGTGTAGTTTTGACAAGGTTTGGGTAGAATTTACATGTTCATGCCGTTTCTCATCTTTTTTTTTTTTTGGTTTGTTTTAAGAAGGATTTATTTTATTATTAGAAGAGGTACAGCCTTCTAGCCTTATTAGAAGAGCCTACAGCCAGAAATATTCCAAAAAATATATATATGACTTGGAGTAGTTTGAGGAGTTTGATACATTTTGGCATAAATCAGTTTGAGAAATTTTTGCAATGAGTTTTTATAAGTTGAATATTGAAATTTTTGCATTTTGATAAACTTGATATATATATATATATTTCTTTTTTCTTTTCATTGACTCTGTGAAATCACCTGCTTCTAAATAAAAATGAGTGGCTGTATTAGAATTGTACTCTGATACTAGTTTACCTGGATTGAAATCCCAGTCCCTTGGCCATTTTTTTTTTTTTTTTTTTTTTTTGGGTACACACTGCGCCACCAGGGAAGCCCCCCTTGGCCATTTTTAAAGAACTTATTTGTACTTCATTTACCACATCTGTAAATAAGTATTACAATAATAGTATTTTCTCTATATGGTTGTTACAAAGATTAAATGGGTTAATGTATATATTTTAACAAAAATCGTGCCATACTAAAAGTACTCTTCTGAGATTTGCTTTTTATTTTTTAAAATAAATTTATTTATTTATCTTTGGCTGTGTTGGGTCTTCGTTGCTGCACGCGGGCTTTCTCTAGTTACCATGAGCTGGGGCTACTCTCCCTTGTGGTGTGCGGTCTTATCATTGCAGTGACTTCTCTTGTTGCGGAGCATGGGCTCTAGGCGTGCCGGCTTCAGTAGTTGTGGCTCGTGGGCTCTAGAGCGCAGGCTCAGTAGTTGTGGCGCATGGGCTTAGTTGCTCCGCGACAAGTGGGATCTTACTGGACCAGAGCTCGACCCCATGTCCCCTGCATTGGCAGGCGTGTTCTTAACCACTGCGCCACCAGGGAAGTCCCTGAAATTTGCTTTTCTGACTTAGTAATATAGTTCATTCATTTCACCTGGCAGCCTGATTCTTTGTAAAAACTTCCTGATATATGTGTTGACATATATTTTGACATAAATTTTCCCAAACATCTGCTATTATTAACAATGCTGAAATGATTATTCCTACTTAGTTTAGATAGTCTGTGCTTCAAGTTACGATAGTTATATAGCTAGAGCCGATACTCAATTTACAATTTTTTAAAAACACTATCTTATTGATAGTGGCATTTACTTAATAATTAATGCCCTTAATAGAGGGCATTTACTTAATGGTTAATAGCATACTTGCATTTTAACTAGAATTTAAAGTTTAAAATGTATTTTCTATTACCAAGAAGTAAGTACTCATTTGAATGTATTTGGGAGAGTTAAATACAGGATATTTGGAATGCAGCATGCAGTCCTGCTTTCCCTGTTTCTTGGAAAGGTAACCTACACCATTTAAAAGTGCTGTGTCCCTGGCTCATGGGTATATAAATGGAATAAGTGAAGCTGGTGTCAATCTTGAATAGTCTTTGCTAGGGAGAGTGTCCAGGAGGCAGTCCTGCACACACAGTCATATGGATCTACTTCATTCCTAGCAAATTATGCCAGAGCTTTAGAACTACTATAACTCCTAGAAGGACCTCTAATTTGGAGTTCTTAGAACCCCAGTTTCTGTCCTCCTTATGAATTACTGAGTCAATTATCTGGTGAGAAGTCTGTTTCGTAGCGATAACTGCTGAATGGGTCTGTAAAGTAAAACTAATAAACCTTCTAGGATGAAAAGTATTAGAAGAAAGAAAGTTGCCAAAAGGGTCTGTTTTTAACTAACGTGCATATGTTGAAGGCATACATACAGAACCTCTTTGTGGTTTCACAGGAAAAGGTGGCAACCCAACCTCAGCATGATAGCAATTATGTATAAAGAATAATGCATTCCCAACTTCAGTGTGATAGTTTATATTTTTAGGTGCCATGTGATTTTTTAAGTCTGTTGGGTTGGTAATTAAAATTAAGGTAGGTGCATGAATAATAATTCATGATGAATGAAAACGGCTTATATATATATATATATATATAATGATACTATTAGTCAGGTATTTAGGAATTAGAACATTTGCTCTTTCCTTTCAGAAATTCATTACCTCCAGTGAAAAGTGTTAAAGAGCATACTTTTTAAAGCAAAAGTAAATCTGTCTCTTGGAACATTTCAGTGTGGTTGGCACCCATTGATTCCTTTACGTCTTGGGCCTCCTGAGGGAGTGAGGAGCACAAACCAAAATGAAATTCTGAAATACTTTTATTTATGTCACCGTTAAGGAGAATTTTGGAGGTGTTTGTAGTTATTTTGATGTCCATTAATCAATTTCAATTTAGGGTAACTGTATATTTCTTTGTAACAGTAAAGAATCTTTGGATTAAATTTTAAACCTTGAACAACACTGGACTTGACCAATTAGAGTAAGAACAGCAAAATTTAAGGTAATGTTTTTAGTTGAAATATCAAATTTCAAGCAAAAGATAGACTGTCTGGTATCATCATTTTATATTCACTTTGTGACAGATCATAGAGAATTACAAGCAAATCTAGGACTCTGCCCTCGTGTTCTGATTCTACTTGTCAGGTTTTCCTCCAAAACTTCAGTGCCTCCCTGCAATTCACATTTGAGTGGGGCACAGTTCTTTCTACAAGAAACAAGAGCTGACCTGCAGCCCCCAACAAAACATTAATCATAAAATCTTATTCAGTGTCCTTGTACTACATTATGCTACTAATCCTACTAAGTGTAGTCTAGTGTCTGAAATCCTCTTGAATGAGGCCTTTGTTAATAATTTTCCATGGTAACTTACTTGATGTCAGATCTGGGAAATACATTCCTCCCATTTGAGATATTTAATTCTTTTAATCTATGACGTGTTGATTAATCCCAGGCTCTTCAGCTACCAGAAACTATACATAACATCTACACAGAATTAGTAAAGGCTCAAGAATACTCTCTTGCCTGCATATTATGTATCATCATTTAAAGGACACTAAGCCTACTTATAAAAATGAGACTATAATAATATTAAATATATACATTTAATTTAATTTTCTGGGCCATTATTAAAAGAAGTCCTAAAAAGGTAGAAAACAGATTAGGTTGGCTTGTGTATCTCTATTAAAATAGGAAGGAATTTTAGAATTAGAAGACAAATTAATGTCAAAGTTTGTCATATGGAATTAGTGTAATATTATATACTGATCATATTGACAACTGTTTCTGGTCATTGAGAATAAAATTCCCCATAAATAGGTCATAAATTAATGGTTGCAATAAGAAAAATATCTTGTTAACAGTTCAAATTACCTTGCATTTGCCCAGAAATCCTTACTACTTAAGTTGATAACTTCTCCAATTTTTCATGGTTTATTTAAATTATAATACTAGATAACAAATTAGCCATGGATAGTATTTAGTTAAATAAATTATATATATTTGTATATATATGCATATATATCCACAGTACTATATTTTCTCATAAAAATAATGTCACAAGTACAATTAACATATACAGCAACCTTTAAAATTACATAATTACAAGATATAAGACTAATAAACCTTTGTAGCCAAGGCATGATTTACTTTGACCCTAAAATAAGTTAGGAGAGGTTGGGAGGAGTGACCACCTCTAAAATCAGAAGCGAGGGAGAGGCTCTCAGGGTATAGGTTTTTGGAGGAGAGGAAATATGTGCAAGTCACTTGTAATCTGAGTGTTTACTGCCTGACTAGAATCAGATGAAATTAGCGATAATTGTATTATTTGACAAATATTCACCCTTTCCATGGCAGAATTATATTTTCCAGCTCCTTGACTCTGGGCAGGGTTCAATGAGATATTAGCAAATGGAACACAAGCAGGGACTTGAAATGTGCTTGGCACTTGGACTTGCCCTCTTACCATCCTACCTTTTTTCATGAGAAGAAAATAACTTGGTTAGCTGTTGGTTTAAAGAGGACATATTGGAGCAAACTGAGATAAAACCAAGACCAGTTTAGATTAGTCAAACTGAAGCTGATCTGTGGATGTAAAGGAAAGAAACAGCCTCCCTGGGTATCTGTGGGAAAGTGGTTCTGGAACCTACAGGAGATACTAAAATCCATGGATGCTCAAGTCCCATAGTCCAACCTCTGTATCCGTGGTTCAGCATCTGTGGAATCAACCAACCTTGAATCATGTAGTACTGTATGTATTTATTGAAAAAAGAATCCGAGCGTAAGTGGACTCACACAGTTCAAACCTATGTTGTTCAAGGTTCAGCATCCACTGATGACCTTGGTAGCAGCCACAATGAAAACATAAGCAAGTGTTTTACTTGCATTGCCTTATTTTATATAAAAGACATGATGCTCACATTTGGAATACTTAAAACTTTAGCTTTACAGGTTTTTAAATGTAATGTTTGCATATCATTTGGACCCTCGCATTTCCCACTGGAATCAGTTTAGCCAATACTTTATTGTGGTTGAACCGCTGTAGACATAGGAGTAAATCCTGTCTTCATATGAAAAATTTGGTTTTCTGGGCGAATGACAGCAAAGATGATCTCCTTGTCTTTGATGCTGTATTGCTCTGCCTTTGTGACTCTCTTATCTTTGTCGACCATTTGGTTAGGCAGTCCTTTACTCTTTAAACAGGAAAATGGTCTTTGAGAATATATTGCATCATCCTTTCATTAGCGTATAACATGACTTGCTTAAGTACTGTAGGAAGACAGAGGTAATACAATCTATCCATTAACTACTGAGAGGGAGAGACAGGGAGGGAGGGGGAGAGAAGGAGAGATAAAGAAACAGAGACAGGGAAATAAAAGTTTAATTTTACTCAGCGTTAAAAAATCTCCAAAAACAAGGAATTGTTTCTGTGTTTTAAAGACATTAATATTTAATAACGTGGGAGAGATTTAGTCATGTCCTAAGCAGCGGAAAGGAATGTTCAGTGCTGTGGAATACAGGGATCCACTGGAGAAGAGGGAAAAAGGTATAAGAAAAGAAAGTAGATCAGAGCATATGTGAACCAAGCCACACACGGTGGGGAGTGGAGAGGGATGCTGGTGGTGAAAATTTAAAATGGAAATGGAGATTAGGTACTTTAAAATTAGGCACTTACTCAATGTGTAGTTTTTAGAAAGGGAAGTTAAATCTGATTTTATCTCTTATTAGAAATAAACTTTGATATTAATGTGGAAAAGAGATGGTGGTGGAGAGGACCTAGAGACAGAGAGACCAGTGAGGAAGAGAAGAGATTATGTTAATACTTCTGGAATCCTAGTAGAGGCTATGAGGATGGAGAAGAGAGGTGAATCTGAGTCATCCCAGAAGGCAGTGGAAATTCCAGGACTTCGTAACAACCTGGTTTAGTCCACTTGCTTTCTGTAGTCCCCAGTCCAACATTAATATCCAGGCCCAGAATCATGTCCTGTCTTTGTGATCCTCTACCATATGGGATGAAAAGGAAAAATGTGTTAGTTCAACCTGAGCAAGATAAAAGTTAATTTTTATTTTATAATCAAGGCAGTACTGGTTCTACTAGACCTTACCTTACAAACTATTTTTAAGAATGCTAGCATTTTTATTGCTTCTTGGCCTTTTGACTAAGACCAAGTGAAGAATGCTAGCATTTTAATTATTGATGAATGAATAGATGCCAGTGACACGAGAATTCGATCCGCTCATTGGCGCAAGCTCAGAAGGAGGTCTTAGTGTGTTAGCTGATTCATTATGGAATGTATTTGAAAGAAAAAAGTAAATTGCATCTTTTAAAAATGTAAAATTGACATAATACAGATAGTTTTCTATTTTCATTCAGACTGTTTCTTAAACTAATCTTTCAATAATAATATTAAAGAAAGTTTAAGGTACAAAGTTATATTATCATTCACCAATAAAGAGGCATGAAAGAGATATCTCAGAAGGAAAAGGACCACAACCTACCAAGTATAGTTCTGAGTGTGTTTTATTTTTGCATCGTTAATCATATGTAAATATGTATTAGAACTGTTGATACTTTCATCTTCATAATGTCTTTACAGCTTGTTAAAGTGAAGTTTAAGAAGCTCCTGGAGGAGTAATAGGCTGCATATAATGGGCTAGGGAATGAAAAGTTTGGTTCTACATGCTTAATTAGTTTCTAATTTCTCTGTAATCTCATCATGAGGCTCTAACAGAAAATAATATTGACCATACATATGGTACAAGTGGGTGCTGACATTTTAGATCATTCTCAAGGGGACTCACTAAATTATTTACTAAGCCTAAAGTATTACTGATTCAAATTAAACTTCACCTGTACTGTAATTTTAAACTCAGTGAGTAAATAGCACCCCATGTATATCATAGGCTTACTGTTAAATTTAAGGGAAATAAGGTGCCCAGCATAATGTCTGTGAAGATGTAATCTAACTCTGCCATACTCCACTTAAAGAATAAGGGTTCCCATCATATTCTATATCAGGGAAAGAGAAAAGGTAAACAAAAACAAAGTGAGTTAACAATAATGACAACAACAAAAAAACAGAATCATTCTATCTAGTTCTAGTCCCCAAATTAAACCAAATCTTGAGCTTTCTTGTAAGTGACTGACTCTGTAATTTCATCCTGATCTTTCTAATGTGATGCCGCAGATATGTGACAGTCTTTGTTAATATGATAATCATGTAAGCAAGTTACTGATTTTCTACCATGAACACTCACTATAAATTTGATAAATGCCTCGCCAATTTTCTATTTTTAAAATTTTAACTAGTTTTGCTAAAATCTGCACTCCAATGAAAACTTTTCTGCAAGTGAACTTATTTTTTCCCTAAGTTCTTTTGTCTCTAAGTCTGTCTTTGACATCTGATTTCTACTAAGTGCTCGATAAATTGTTATTACTGTTGTTAATATTATGATAGACCTTTTCACAGTATATAAATAGATAGAGATCCACACATACACCCTCTATGATAAACAAGTATTTTGGAGACCTTGGCAAAACTGTGAGACATTGAGTAGACAATGTACTTCGTTGCCTCATTATATGAAGCAGTGATGTGCCCCATGTTCAACTGAGCATGGTATTCCTATGAAAACACTGTGATCATATAAACCTGTACCAGCTGAAAATTTAAGGAAACATTCCTGAGAAGTTTGTCTATCTGGCTATCTTTTAAAGCATATATACTCTACCAAGTACTATGTATAAATAAAATATGTAACATATGTCCACCTGTCTTTCTTTTTTAATTAATTTTTATTGGAGTAGGGTTGCTTTACAATGTTGTGTTAGCCTCCACTGCACAACAAAATGCATCAGCCATACACATACAGTTATCCCCTCCCTTTTAGACTTCCTTCCCTTTTAGGTTACCACAGTGCACTAGGTGAGTTCCCTGTGCTATACAGCATGTTCCCATCAGTTGTCCATTTTGTACATAGTATCAATAATGTATGTGTGTCAATCCCAGTCTCCCAATTCCTCCCACCCCACCCCTTTCCCCCTAGGTATCCATACCTTTGTTCTCTACCTCTGTGTGTCTATTTCTGTTTTGCAACTAAGATCACCTATACTAGTTTTCTACATTCCACCTATATGCATTATATGATATTTGCTTTTCTCTTTCTGACTTACTTCACTCTGTATGACACTCTCTAGGTCCATCCACATCTCTACAATTGACCCAATTTCATTCCTTTTCATGGCTGAGTAATATTCCATTGTACATATGTAACACATCTTCTTTATCCATTCCTCTGCTGATGGACATTTAGGTTGATTCCATATTCTGGCTATTGAAAATAATGTTGCTATGAACAATGGGGTGCATGTGTTTTTTTGAATTATGGTTTTCTCTGGGTATATGCCCAGTAGTGGGATTGCTGGGTCATATGGTAGTTCTATTTTTAGTTTTTCAAGGAACCTCCATACTGTTTTCCATAGTGGCTGTATCAATTTACATTCGCACCAACAGTGTATGAGGGTTCCCTTTTCTCGACACCCTCTCCAGCATTTATTGTTTCTAGATTTTTTGATGATGGCCATTCTGATGGTGTGAGGTGATACCTCATTGTGGTTTTGATTTGCATTTCTCTAATGATTCGTGATGTTGAGCAGCTTTTCATGTGTTTGTTGGCCATCTGTATACCTTCTTTGGAGAAATGTCTGTTTAGGTCTTCTGCCCGTTTTTGGATTGGGTGGTTTGTTTGTTTTTGATATTGAGTTGTATGAGCTGCTTGTATATTTTGGAGATTAATCCTTTATCTGTTGCTTCATTTGCAAATATTTTCTCCCATTCTGAGAGTGTCTTTTTGTCTTGTTTATGGTCTCCTTTGCTGTGCAAAAGCTTTTAAGTTTCATTAGGTCCCATTTTTTAATTTTTGTTTTAATTTTCATTACTCTAGGAGATGAGTCAAAACAGATGTTGCTATGGTTTATGTCAAAGGGTTTCCTGCCTATGTTTTCTTCTAATTGTTTTATAGTGTCTGGCCTTACATTTAGGTCTTTAATTCATTTTGAGTTTATTTTTGTGTATGGTGTTAGGGTGTGTTCTGATTTCATTCTTTTATGTGTAGCTCTCCAGTTTTCCTAGCACCACTTATTGAAGAGGCTGTCTTTTCTCCACTGTATATTCTTGCCTCCTTTATCAAAAGTAAGGTGACCATATGTGTGTGGGTTTATCTCTAGGCTTTCTGTCCTGTTCCATCGATCTATATTTCTTTCTTTGTGCCAGTACCATACTGTCTTGATTACTGTAGCTTTGTAGTCTAGTCTGAAGTCAGGAAGTTTGATTCCTCCAGCTCCATTTTTTTCCCTCAAGATTGCTTTGGCTATTCGGGGTCTTTTGTGTCTCCGTACAGATTTTAAGATTTTTTGTTGTAGTTATGTAAAAAATGCCATTGGTAATTTGATAGGGATTGCATTGAATGTCTAGATTGCTTAGGTGATATAGTCATTTTCACAATATTGATTCTTCCAATCCAAGAACATGTTATATCTCTCCATATTTTTATGTCACCTTTAATTACTTTCATCAGTGTTTTATAGTTTTCTGAATACAGGTCTTTTACCTCCTTAGGTAGGTTTATTCCTAGGTGTTTTATTCTTTTTGTTGCGATGGTAAATGGGATTGTTTCCTTAATTTCTCTTTCTGCCCTTTCCTTAGTATATTGGAATGCAAGAGATTTCTGTGTATTAATTTTGTGTCCTGCAGCTTTACCAAATTCATTGATTAGCTCTAGTAATTTTCCAGTGGCATCTGTAGGATTTTCTATGTATAGTATCATGTCATCTGCAAGCAGTGACAGTTTTACTTCTTTTCCAATTTGTATTCCTTTTATTTATTTTTCTTCTCTGATTGCTGTGGCTAAGACTTCCAAAACTATTTTGAATAATAGTGGCAAGAGTGGACACCCTTGTCTCACTCCTGATCTTAGAGGAAATGCTTTCAGTTCTTCACCATGGAGAATAATGCTAGCTGTGTGTTGGTGATATATGGCCTTTAATATGTTGAGGTAGGTTCCCTCTGCGCCCACTTTCTGGAGAGTTTTTATCATAAATAGGTATTGATGTCCACCAGTCTTAATGGACTGATCCTACAGCAGACTGTGTAGACCACCCCCAATAGACAGGCCCTATGGCCTGGACACATTGTCTATTCCAGATACACTGGCACTTAAACATTCTGATGATTCTAGATACATAAAGGCAGATGTTCCAGACTGACCACTCCAGAAAAGACACAATGACTGACTCATAAGTGACTCTAGAAACAGCTATTCTAAAAAAATGAACTGATCTGGACATAAAGACTGTCTCCCCATTAGCCCAGGAGAACCTGGCCTGCCCATGAAGGTGACCAAGTTGAAATATTAAATAATCTCTAGTGGGCCATCTTCTATCTTCTATGTATATAAATGCTTCATATGCTTTCTCCAGGGTTTAGTTGGCCATAGTTTCAGATAATCTTACACTCTGTGTAAGAAATGCTTTTGCTACGAAGTCTCTCAGACAATTTTGGACAGAATCTATTTATCTTTCTATAACTTATATCTAGTAGCAAAACAATATTCTACTCTCAATAATTTGATTGTTGAGCTAATTATTATATGAGATGAATGAGACTGAGTTTGCAGTGAATTAGTTTTTTTTATTGTAGTAAAGTTGGTTTACAATGTTGTGTTAGTTTCTGCTGTACAACGAAGTGAATCAGCTATATGTATACATATGTGCCCTCCCTCTTGGACTTCCCTCCCACCCCATCCCATCCCACCCATCTAGGTCATCACAGAGCATGAAGCTGAGCTCCCTGTGCTATACAGCAGGTTCCCACTAGCTATCTGTTTTACACATGGTAGTGTATATATGTCAGTCCTAATCTCCCAACTTGTCCAACATTCACTAACATTTTAATATTAACAATTAAGATTTATGAGAATGTTGTGTGTTACAATGCATAATGTTAGTTTACTAAATATTACAGTTAGTCTTATTCATTCATCATTCTGTTCCAGAAGAGTTTGTTGAACATGTACTGCACATTTGGAATGTGGAAATCAAAATGTTGATGCAAAATATATGAAAATGATAATCTTTGACATCAAATATATAATCCATTTTGAAAAACAAGCCACAAGTGTGAAATACAGGCATCATATCAAAGCATACTTTTACTGGTTCTTTAAAGTCTATATTAGCCATGAGCTGTCATTTAAATCTCTAAGTAATGGAACACTTAAAAAATTTTTTATCCTAACTTCCATTATTTTCTATATTACCTTACAACCAAGTATTTAATTTCACAACCTATTCAATATGTTTTGCTCCTCTACATGCTTTTATTCGTGCCAGAGGAAGTCAAGTTATATAAGGAAAAGATGGAGAAAATCACAGATGAAGTGGGACATAAACTGTGTCCTGAAAGGAAAACAAAACACCAACCAACTGCAGAAAGGTCTTGACTGTCAGGCAAAGGAGCTTAGAACTGATTTGACGGACACCTTGGCACCTCTGTGTTTTCTCTTTCAGTATTGCTTTTTTTTTTAACATCTTTATTGGAGTATAATTGCTTTACATTGGTGTGTTAGTTTCTGCTGTATAACAAAGTGAATCAGCTATATGTACACATATATCCCTATATCCCCTCCCTCTTGTGTCTCCCTCCCACCCTCCCTATCCCACCCCTCTAGGTGGTCACAAAACACCAAGCTGATCTCCCTGTGCTATGCAGCTGCTTCCTACTAGCTATCTATTTTACATTTCTAGTGTATATATGTCAATGCTACTCTTTCACTTCGTCCCAACTTACCCTTCCCCCTCCCCATGTCCTCAAGTCCATTCTCTAGTAGGTCTGCGTCTTTATTCCTGTCCTGCCCCTAAGTTCATCAGAACCTTTTTTTTTTTTTAGATTCCATATACACGTGTTAGCATATGGTATTTGTTTTTCTCTTCCTGACTTACTTCACTCTGTATGACAGACTCTAGGTCCATCCACCTCACTACAAATAACTCAATTTTGTTTCTTTTTATGGCTGAGTAATATTCCATTGAATATACGTGCCACATCTTCTTTACCCATTCATTTGTCAGTGGACACTTAGGTTGCTTCCATGTCCTGGCTATTGTAAATAGTGCTGCAATGAACACTGTGGTGCATATCTCTTTTTGAATTATGGATTCATAATTCAAAACTTCAAACTCAGGATATATGCCCAGTAGTGAGATTGCTGAGTCATATGACAAAAGAAACCATAAACAAGACAAAAAGACAACCCTTAGAATGGGAGAAAATATTTGCAAATGAAGCACCTGACAAAGGATCGATATCCAAAATTTACAAGCAGCTCATGCAGCTCAATATCATAAAAACAAACAACCCAATCCAAAACTGGGCAGAAGACGTAAATAGACATTTCTCCAAAGAAGACATATAGATTGCCAACAAACACATGAAAGATGCTCAACATCACTAATCATTAGAGAAATGCAAATCAGAACAACAATGAGGTATCACCTCACACTGGTCAGAATGGCCATCATCAAAAAATCTACAAACAATAAATGCTGGAGAGAGTGTGGATAAAAGGGTAATATTACTCTTGCACTAGTGGTGGGAATGTAAATTGATACGGCCACTATGGAGAACAGTATGGAGGTTCCTTAAAAAACTAAAAACAGTATTGCTTTTTTGTGCGAGAGCTTTGTCTCCATTTCTAGGCCTCTGGACCTTGGCTCTCTTGTTTTTTGGTTTAGAGGCCTTTCTGAAATTAAAAAGGAGGTTCAGTCCAACCGTTGGTAGATGGAATATGCATAAGAAAACAGCAAGGCCTGTTTCTTATTGTCCATTTTCATGAAACTAGGTGAAACACTGCAGTTTTAAGAAACTCTCCTCTTTCCTTGGGTCAAAATTAAGCTTTCAGGTTTAGAGGTAGTAGAAAATCAAGCATCACCTCCCCTCTTGCTACAAACAAAAGAAAACAAACCTTGCAGCCAGGACAGCAGGAACCTGGCTTTGTGAAATTGTAATCAAAGCTGCTCTGTCGATCAGCCAGCAATGGATCTCAAGTGGTAATCTGGGAGCATGCCACCACCATGACGCTTTCAATCCTAGTTAGCAAATACCCCCTTCTAAGATGAAATCTGTCTCCTATGAGTAACCATCAGGGCCATAAGGTCGATAAACCCAAATGAGAACATATTTTTTTGTCCAAATTCCATTATAAATTAGACACATTTTAGAAACAAGTATTGTTTCACTTTACCCATTTTTTTAAACCGAATTCAAAAAGTTATAGTTTCATGACCATGGTGTTCTGGGATATGTGTGCCAATATAAAATGCATCATAGTTTGCTATTCATCTTTTCAAAAGTAAAATGAATATGCAATTACAGAGCATACAATTAAACCTTCAGACATATACAGAGTTATACAGAGATATACAACTAAACCTTCTGGCAAGAAAAAAAATGACAAAAAATGTGAAAACTCAAAGACTGTAGCAATATAATAAGGTTTATATTTGTTTTCTTTTTCTTTTATCCTTGTAAAAATATCAGTAAGTTACTTTTTGAGTATCTGATACTAATATGTTTAATAGCATGGTACTTCAAGTTTTCTTCTTGAAAGAAACCTTTTCTTCAGTTTTTTATGGAGTTTGGTTTAGCTGAGGTAAACTTTGTTTTAAGTGAAAATTTATTTAGCAAATACTACTTTCAAATTTTAGGGAATTTTTAAATTATAATCTGTTTACTTTGGGAAGATCAAAAATTAGTGGAAATTTTGAGTAATGACTTAATTTGTGAAGGAAGCAAACATCTCAGTGCATATCACATCTAAAATATCTTTTCCTTCTCAAACAAATAGAATTAGATCATGGCAATCAAAGAATTTTAAATATACTCTTGAGAAGTACATAAAAATTTAAAGAAAATAATGAGATTTCTATATTTAAGAGAAATTAGTAGTTTTATAATCTATATTATGTATAGGAGACTCAGTGAAAAAGTGGTCTTTAGGGTTTTTACCTTTCCTTTTATGTGATAGAGTTTAAAAAGATGAAAGGCAAGCTTTTGTGTTTACATCTGGAGTATAAAAGCGGCTCAGTATGAGAAAAGGACATTCCATGAAATACTATGTCAGAAACATTCTCAGTCAGAATTCCAGAAATAGCAAGATGTTAAATAGATAATTAAAATGTCTTCAAGGTTTAAACCATAGGGACTTAGGGTTTTAATCATGCAGTGTATATTCATCAGAAGTTTTTGCTTTTATCTTGATCAGATTTTGATGCTGTCTTTGGAGGAAGAAAGACCAAGTTCTGTGCTTCTGAAATTCTTTGGTTTGATAGGACCTTATATTAGAATGCTTAACTCAGAATAGCTATCATTTTATTAGATGGCTGGCAGAAGCCTTCAGCAATGCTGTCTGGCAGAAACATAATGGGCTCTTCCATTTCTGATGAAATTGGAAAGCTGTGGGAACTTGTGTGTCATGGCATAGGAACTGTGTTACCCATGGTGTAAGATTTTTCTTTTCAAGGAAGGGAGCAAACAGAATATTGTAACAAATTACAGCTTTAATGTAAACAGGTTTTGATCCAAATATTTTTTTAATGTAATGCAAATATGAGAACAAAGGTTTGGCAACAAGGTGCATATTGCATAAAGAAGTAGACATCTAAATACATCTTGGAACATTTATATCAGCAAAGATGTACAGCTTAGAAATTTACTCATTCCTGTCTCTTGGCATATGTGCATTTTTTTTTTCCTACTTCACTCTCTACGTCTGAAAAAGGGACCATAAGTATAAGTGATAATTATGGGCCTAAAAATTTAGTACACAAATGTATATTTTAATGTGAATTAATAGTATGTCATACATTGACACACTAAAATTTATGTTTCCTAAAGTTAGAGTTAAGAACTAATACAGTAGTATATACCACTGTTAAAGATCACGATTTCATTAAATATTTTTCTGTACCGATTCTCATATCAGTCCTTTTATCATATTAAACAAAAGATGTGGATGTGAGTTGATTATTGTATCCCTTATTATCTTAGGTTAAAACCAAAGCAGATATTTATGCAAGTTATAGTGAATGAACACATTGTAAATAATATTTAAATAGTCCTTTGTATTCTTGCTAATGAAAAGGAAATTCAAATCATTTTAGAACACGATGTTTCGAGTAATTGAAACATTTCAAAACTCTCCGTAGTTTACATAGAGTAAAGAAATTAACTTGTCTCACTTATTTGTTGCACTGGATGAGAAGATGATAGGCAGGGATATAGAAATCATATCAATGGAAATGTTCTTATTCACAAATGAGTTTTAAGTAGTAAAACTGCAGATGCTGTTTATACTCTGGTTTAATTACTTAAATACACATGCAGGTGGAGAAAATACTAACTTGTGCTTATTAGATAGGGTGATTGTTTGATGGCAAAGCAAAAGACCCTTCAGTTATAAAGAGAATCTGTAGAGTAATATGAATCAAGTGAAACTGTAATTCGTGCCTTTAAAACATCATTCACAAATTTCTAAAATTTAGTAATGGAGGGAGGTCAAATATAAAAATTTCTGAAGGTAATGTTTTTAGTATAGAAATATATCTGTATTTATGTATATATATGGTATATAAGTTACACTATATAAATAGGTAATGTATAAAATATAGTACAGGTAGAATGGAACTTTTGATGGGAATTAGTGTAAATTTATTCAAACTTCTTAAAATGCCCGAATACACTAAGCAACTGAATTTTCTATTGACAATATTATCTTTAAGGTTTAGTTTCTAATCTTCTAAATAACGTGCCTGAGGTCGAGAGAACTTTAGATTTCCTTTACAGACATTATTAAAACTGAGATCTGCAGCTGCCACACCAAAAACATCTGGTTAGAAAGGAGGACTTAAAAGGTGGTATAATTATTAAATCTGTGAAACAGAAATCAAACCCAATAGAGAAATGGAAAATTTGAAAAAGAAATAATTTTTTTTTGGTATCTACTAGCTTGATATTTCTGGGATTAAATGTCCAACTTCACTGTTTATCTGTCAAAGTCACAAGTGTTTTCTTTAAATTTGTAACTTTGTGATACCTCTACAATCAGATATTATAACGTTATGGTTCCCAGCGAACACAGAGGCACCCCTCCTTTATTCTGGAAACAGAATAAATCTTCAAATTTCATCTAATATCAGAAAATGCTCTTCAATTTATCTAGTTCCATCCAAAATTCCTGAAATTGTTTTAAGCTCCATACAAAATCTTTCTCAGCTTGAAGTCCACCTGGATTTTTCTAAAAAATGTTTTGGACAACTTGGAAATCTTTTAGAGAAACAATAACATTGTGAGGTTTTAACTGAAAGGAAAGTTGGAATTAAATGTTCTAATGCAAAATCAGTTAAAATAAATATGTTATTGTGTTTCAGTTCCATTGAATTATTGGTCTCAGATGTTCAAGAGTACCAAAACATATTTAAAGCCTGGGGCTGTTTTTACACACATACACACGCACACACACACACAACTTTAAAACATTCAATTGAATAAAAATATTGGCAGGACTTTTAAAATTATGAGCTAGATATTTATCTGAATTTGCCTTATATTTAAAATAATTACAGAACTAAACTTTTTATATTTTAACAAAGGATCATTCATATATAAATTATAAAATATATTTTTCCTGAAGAGTTATTCAAATAATATCAATTTACCAATAATATCAAACATATTATATTTTAGTTAATGTTACTGAAAAATAAAATTGGTTTATTACCCACCAACTCTTCTACCTCAAACTGGGAATTTCAGATAAGTAAGCTTGGATATTTAAAGCACAAACTCATTCATATCAATCAGACATAATTTTTATTTTGCCTTTTTGAGAAATGATCTAACTAATCATTTAGGAATGGAGATTATAATTAAAACAGTGTACAATTTAATGTTAATCAGAAATTATATGACGTACAGTAGCAGCTAAAAAGATTCAAATGACTTCCAAATAACAGAAGTAAAGCTGAGAATAGTTTTTTAATAAAGGCCATTTTGCCTGGTAGGAAAAGATTGTTAAATGCAAAAAGAAACCTTTTAAACTAATATGATGAGGTGCATGTAAAAATTAATATTATGCTCGAATGTTCTCTCTAGTGAGTAGCCTAGGTTGATTTATTCATTTAGGTAATTATGTTCAGCAATATTAGTAATTCACTGTTAAATTGAATTTGGAAAATGTACAATAAATTGAAACTGTAGTCATATTTCTTTCTCACTGTGTAACAAACAGAGATGTATTGATGTAAGTTCTGAGTGTACTACATAAGTTAAATTCCCTAGACTGCAATTTGGTCAAAAAGCTTTAGACATTAACTTGAGCTATATTAGGCGGCTGCCATTGGATGGCAGTAAAATTCTACATCAATCACTTTAAGCAAAGTGAAGCCGGGAAAATAATGGGACTTTTCTTTTATTATTTAACAGCAGAATGCTGATTTAAAAGGCAAAGCTCAGGGGGTTGTGTATATTGTAGCAATACTAACTAATTTTTTTAAACGGTTTTCTTTTCTTCTCCAATCTATTTAAAGGGAGATGCAATTTTGGAAGGATCATTTACAGTATTTTATCACTCAAAGAGATTATGTCATTTCTTTTCTTTTATGTAATAAAAATTCATTTTATATTTTAAAAAGGAGTCAATAAAAGGAAATTAACAAATATATGTGATTTGAACCTTCTTTACCTTATCAGTGCCTAAGTCCATTTTTTTTCTGATTATAAAGCACACTTGTATTTTTGTTACATTCAGGCCTTGAAAGCCTGACTTATTTTAAAAAGCTATAAACATCATAATGCTTAAAATTTACTTAGAAAATTTTTGAAACAGAGAACAAAATTTCAAGTCACATAGTAAACATTGCTAAAGGTGATCTTACAGAAGGGATTTTTCTTTCCAAGGAGGCTTTAAATTCTGTGCTTGCATACCACTGAAATTAGGCAATATTTTACTCTTGAGATTTTAAAAACAATATTGAATATTTCTGACTTTCTGTTAATTTTTAGTTACCCAAGAACAATTCACAGAGAGGGCAAGTCTAAAAAGAAAACCTCTGTCGTATAAACCTGTTGTGATTATCACATGAAATTAACAGGAATAAATAGTGCAGAGTGCAAATAAAATGAGACATGTCCTAGATGCTTTCTCATATAAAGAAATGTGTGTTCTTCTGCCCCTTCCTGTCATGTAGATTTTTTTTTGGTTAGAAGTTGGTAAGTTCAATTACGATTTATTTGGCCATAAAATGAACTGATTGTTTTCAGAAAATATTCAGGGTGGTCTGACACAATCAGAAGGCTATTAATCAGGATTTCCTGGAACAAGCCACAGACGTTCCTGCTATTTATCCTCTCCCTCACTTTATGTTTAAAGTCTATTAAAAGTTTATAGTCTTCCAAAGATCATATTAGGCATTAAAATTCAGGCATCTCATTCTTGCTGCAAAGATGGTTAGAAGAAAAGAAAATAAATGGGTTATCACGAATCCATTCGCATCATGAGCAGTGTAAAAAGCATGCACAGTGGAACAATATTCATTTATTTTTACGACAATGATTGAGAAGAGAAAAAAGGAAGTGAAATAAACCTAGGGATATATAGTGTTATTACTTCCATGCACAGGGAGTTAGGACGGCTGGAATGAAATACCTCAGCATTGCAGAGAAACATGTATTTAACTTTGTGTGTGAGTGTGTGTTGTAGGGTGTGATCTTTGCAAGTGTTGGTTTATTGAGTTAGTGAGTTTACTTCTGTTGCAAAAACCCTGAATTAACATTTATTTAAATCAGCAGTATTTTAAAAGCTTATTCTACAGAATGTTTGTCAGAATAAAAAAGACATGTACACATTTTTCTCCATTTGCCATTCTCAAACAAGACACAGTTGAAAACATATATAAAAATGAATCTCAAATATTCATAGATATGGAGTTTAACAAAGATCAATTTTTTAAACATTTACATATTCTGCATTTATATACAGGGTTAAAAACAAAAGCATTTCTTCCAATGCAGTACAAAATTGGTTGACGCTTGAATCTTAATCTCTAGTTGATTTTTTGTGCCTATTTATTCAAAGAATAAGTGGATCTTACCCTGAAATTTAAGAAAACATTTGCAGGTACCTAAACTTGACTTCTTTATATTGAGATGCTATCTATCCAAATCCAACTGTTAGATTATTTACATTGATTTAGAAAGATAGTGATATGGTAAAATTTATTCCCAATAAGCAGCACATGTTGCAAATTTTTTCTTAAGTTTAATTTAAAATTGTTTAAAATACTTGTTTACTAGTTAATATCATAGAAAAATTGCTGCAGAACTTTGAATAAATTATGTGTCTTTATCCTGTTCACTTTTATAAATACAAATTTTTATAGTAAATGTTCCTTAGAAACTGTGAAATTTGAGAATTCACAGTATGCTTTGCACACTTCTGATGCATATTCATTGAATCAGTGTTATCAAGCTTGTACTTAGGCATAGTATTAAGTGCATACACTCTGGAACTGAACTCTTTGGGTTTGAATATTGGTTCTGACACTGACTAGCTGTGTGACCTTGGAGAGTTTACTTAATCTCTCTGTGCCTTTATTTTCTTGCTCTTTAAAATGTATAGAATAATATTACCCATCTCACAGGTTTGTTGTAATTAATAGATGAATAAAAAGTATATACAATTATTGCTTACAAGAGTCATGGCATGGTACAAATATTGCAATGATTGCTACTATGCCAGGAAATCAAAGGCAAAAGAGCCAGAGTCCTTGCTCTGAAGGAGCTCATAATCTGGCTTAGAAGATAGTTGGGTGTTTTTGAGGTATTAGTACAAACTAGGCATTGGAGATACAAAGATGTACGCTTCAAGGTGCTCTCAGGCACAGGTGGGAGACCCATAATGCAGTGCAGTAAATGAAGTGATAAACCTATGCTCTGGAGAGAATATAGTGCATCCAACCTGCAGGTTGCACAGTTGGGGGAGGTTGGGCTATAGAGGATCCATTCCATGAGGGGACGCACCTTTAACTGGGTCTTGAAGAAGAATATGAGACAGTCAGCAGAGGAGGCGTATGAGAACTCTAAGCAGAGGGGTTATCCTAGGCACAAGCATCGAACACATGAAAATGTTAACTGTTTGATGACCTCTAAGTAATTCATCCATTAAATAGAAGATGCATATAAAAAATTTAAAAACATCCTTTTCCTCGAAGACATTTAATTTTAACAAGAAAGAATGAAATAATACTTTTCATATATATGATCTTACACTATAGTAGAATTTCAGTCTTGTCATTCATTGGGCATGAAGATTATCATTTATTATTTGATGTAAGGAAAATAGGGCTGGGCTTCTATCATAGATTGCATCTATATTTTACAAATGCAAACAATATTGGAAATACAAACAATGAAATGTCGATGGCATCCAATTCTTTCACCTAAAAAAATGATTGTGTTTGGATTAAAAATCACCATCTGAGACCAGTAATACTTCAACAATACTACCCTTAGATCATCATATTATCAATACGGTTGTATAATTTCAAAAATAATGATTAGTTGTGATATTATGATTTATAATAATATGTTATATATACTAGATATGTATAAAATACATAAAAATATATATTTGGTCTTCATCCCCATTCCTGGTGTAGAGCTCCTAAAATCATGGTTGGTAAACACATGGTGATTTGGAGAGCATGGTTCTCTCAGAGAGGCAAGGAGGTTCCTCACCCTTTTCCCATATCTTGCCCTATGCATCTCTTCCATCTGGCTGTTTCTGAGTCATATGCTTTTTATTACAGAAAACCAATCATCTAGTAAGTAAATGTTTTGGAGTTCTGTGAGCTACTGTAGCAAATTAATTGAACCCAAGGAAAGGGTCATTGGAACTTCCAACTTATAGCTGGTTGTTCAGAAGCACAAGTGAAAACCTGGACTTGCAATTGGCAATTGGCATCTTAATGGTGGGGGGGCAGTCTTGTAGGACTGAGCCCCTAACCTGTGAGATCTGATGCTATCTCCAGGTAGATGGTGTCAGAATTGACTTGAATTGTAGGACACCCAGCTGGTGTTAGAATTGTTTGGCAGTGTGAGAAAAAAACCCACACATGGGAATTGGGTGTCAGAACTATATTAGAGTAATGAAAAGATATAAAACTTACATTAATGATTATACTAGCAGTTGAAAAACAGGTAGGAACTGGGCCAGAATGGCATATTGCATACAAATTTGTCTCTCTTCCAAATGAAAATATGTATTTAATTTTTAAAAAGTTTTAAAGTATTATAAAGCTAAAGAAGATATATCATAAAGTTTCTCTTTCTCTCTTATGATATAAATACACAGTCAACTAGAAATTATGAGGAATTCCTATAAGATAGAAAATAGATGGAATTGAGTTAACAAAAAAGCTAGACCTGAATAAACCACAACAAAGAATATAAGCAAGGTAAAGCTTCAAAAAAGACAAAATAAAATTTCTGTTTTGGCTTGAAGTGCCTATTCAAATTAGAACCTCAACAGAAAATAAGAACCGCTAGTCTAAAATCACCTACCTTTTGAGAAACAAACACCATGAAAGAAAGGGACCAAATGAGTAAATACAGTAAATGCTCCCAATGAACAGAGTTAAAAGGGAAAATAGAAAATAATATAAATATAAGCAGTAACCTTCAAGGGAGGAAAGAAGGCAGTGTTCATTAACAACATTCATCAGCAATGATAACAAGAATAAGCTAGGATAAGAAATCAGAAACTGATCATCAAATTATAAAATTCGATTATGGAAAATGTAACCAAATTGTCAAAGCAGAAAATAAAATTAGTGAGCGGAATGATTATGCTAAGGAATGAGAGCCCTAATGGACAGAATGTTTCTCTAATATCCAAACTTCATAGAATGTATTACTTTGGCTGGTGTTTGTACAGTAAAGAGGTGTATTTACTTACCAAAACCGAAATACAACATTTTCAACAAAGTAAAGTGGGGAAGATCTTGAATTATAATTCAGCAGCTGGTCAGAATCATGTGTAGATACTTTAAAGTATGTACTGTATCAACGAAGGGATGAGTATATTGGTTTTTCTGGGCTCTTAAAGAGGTTACTAAAAACTAATGTCAGCCTCCAAGTTCACGTTTTTATGCAGAGCACTTTTTAAAAGAATAGAATTTTGATATTAAGATGGAATATATACCTCAATATGTAAAACAAAAGCCCAAAGAGGTAGATGAAGACATGTTGATAGATGTAGAAGTCCCAGTGTCAAAGGTGTGTGCATTCCAAAGGGCAGGAACAAGAAATGAGGAGTGAAATGCTTCAGAGGAAAGGAAGACATGTCTTCACGCTGAATGAAAAACCAGACGAGTAGACTCAATGTGGTGAAACTTCAGAACAAAGAAGATAATGGTTCAATTATAAAAACAATAATGCTGCAGAAAAAAACAAGCATGCAGGCAAACACACACACACAACCTAGATTATCTACAAAGGAGAAATAATCAAAGTGGCATCAACAAAAACTAACAAATTTGGAGAAAATACTTGAAAAATATATTAGACAAATAATTGCGATACATAATTTGTCTAAAATCCCTTAGAAGTTAATAGAAAATTATAATCACAATTTAAAAATTGGGCAAAATTCAAGTATGGCCAAGTGACAAAAGAAGAAATACACAAGGGCAATGTAATGTAAAAAAATGCATAACTCACTAATTGTCAGGAATTTACAAACTGAAGTGGCAGTGAGATGTCAGTTTTGCTTATAATATTGGCAAAAATATTTAAGATTCACAGTATCTAGTGTTATAAGGGTTTGAGATATTAAAGTCTCTTACACATTACTGTCTTATGAAAAGCAACCTGCAATATCTAATTAAACTTCAAAAGATTAAAATTTCTTTACTCAAGAGGTCCACTTGAAAGATTCTATTATACAGAAATATTTGCCTAAGTATGTGTATAACTGTGTGCGTGTGTGTGTGTATGTATACATATCCAAACAAGAAATTTAAATAGAGCAGTATTAATGACCCCCAAAGTTAAAAATAATCTAAATACCCATATGCTTATTCTTAAAATCTGTCACGTACTTAATATAAAGTATAGCATAAAATAATACAACAGTTAAATCAAATAAGGTAAATGTGTTTTTATTGATAGGTGTATAAAATGATATATATATTATACATAATATAAAGAAGACAAAATAGTACTTTTTATCTGTTTTATTCATAGTAATTTGACATGATATAAGTGAATATATATAAAAATACAAATATATATAAATATATATATACATGAGTTTATATGAATGTATACATGTATGTAAAATCATTTGAAAGTATATGCAACAATCCAGGTATCATTAGAAATTAATTTTGGCAGGGAAGTAGTTGTGGGTGACCAGCATATGAGTGATTTCCATTTTTATATATGTATTTCAGTGTTTGATATTTTAAAATTGTGAGTATATTTATTTTTATATGAAAAATGTATGCTTATTTTTTAAGGAAGATATTTAGGGGAAAATAAATTCTACAAATTGGGGAAAGCTTTGTGGAGACAGATTATTTTTGCTCCATGTAGTGTCACCTGGGAAAACTATTGAGACTCAAGGATCTACCTCTAAAATGGCCTTCTTTACATGGCTGTCAAGTTAGTGATCATTCTCAGTCGGGAGCTCAGCTAGAGCTGTTGATCTGGGATCTTGTTTCTCCTCCATTTTCCCTCCATCTGACAAGGTTGGTCATGTCACAGTAAAACAGTCTCAGAATAGTTGATGTCTCAAATGGTAACTGGCATCCTGCAAAGTGAAATAGAAGAATTTGGCAAAATTTTCTTAAATCCTGGACTTGGAGATGCCAAAACAACACTTCCTCCACATTCTATTGGTCAAAGCAGTAACAGGACCAGTTTAGGAAAAAAGGAGAATGAACTATACAAGGACATGAATAAAGGGGGACATGGTTCTTTGGGGGCCATCAAAGCAACAGAGTACTACAAACTGTCAAAAGATAGAGGTTGGGACTGCCAGAATAGCTGCAAAATTGAACAGGCATTGATCCAAGAGGAGAGAGATCCAAAGCAGGAAGGATGCCATATCTACATATAAACTCTCTCCAGATCCTTAATTGTCCTCTGAACTGAGCAAGACCAAGGAGTACTTAGAGAAGCCAAGCAGAAAGGGATAGCTGGAAATTAGAAAAAGTGGGGCAGAGATTTCAGCTGCTTCCCACTGCCAGGGAAAAAAGTGTTGGAATTTCAGTCTCATGAAGTTAGAGATTAGACAAAAACCTCAGGCTGTCTATTGAAAAACCAGAAAGGCTCCAGTTTAAGAAGAAAATCTATATGCAGGCAATAGTCTCATCATAACAAAGTATAAAAGTGAGGCTCCTCAAGATCAATGTGATTAGTCTAACTTTACTCTCTGCTAGAACACATGCCAACACTCTTCAGAGGAAGGTAAAAGAATCCAGAGTCTCTAAACACGTTACTCAGATTTACAATAGAATGTGACTCATAGATATATTTGTATATAGATATATAGAGATATCTATATACAAATAGATATCTCTCCATCTGTTTGTATCGTCTTTAATTTCTTTCATCAGTGTCTTATAATTTTCTGCATACAGGTCTTTTGTTTCCTTAGGTAGGTTTATTCCTAGATATATTATTCTTTTTGTTGCAATGGTAAATAGGAGTGTTTTCTTAATTTCACTTTCAGATTTTTCATCATTAGTGTATAGGAATGCAAGAGATTTCTGTGCATTAATTTTGTATCCTGGAACTTTACCAAATTCATTGATTAGCTCTAGTAGTTTTCTGGTAGCATCTTCAGGATTCTGTTTGTATAGTATCATGTCATCTGCAAACAGTGACAGCTTTACTTCTTCTTTTCCGATTTGTATTCCTTTTATTTCCTTTTCTTCTCTGATTGCTGTGGCTAAAACTTCCTAAACTATGTTAAATAAGAGTGGTGAGAGTGGCAGCCTTGTCTTGTTCCTGATCTTAGTGGAAATGCATTCCGTTTTTCACCATTGAGGACGATGTTGGCTGTGGGTTTGTCATATATGGCCTTTATTATGTTAAGGAAAGTTCCCTGTATGCCTACTTTCTGCAGGGTTTTTATCATAAATGGGTGTTGAGTTTTGTCGAAAGCTTTCTCTGCATCTATTGAGATGATCCTGTGGTTTTTCTCCTTCAATTTGTTAATATGGTGTATCACGTTGATTGCTTTGCATATATTGCAGAATCCTTGCATTCCTGGAATAAACCCCACTTGATCATGGTGTATGATCCTTTTAATGTGCTGTTGGATTCTGTTTGCTAGTATTTTGTTGAGGATTTTTGCATCCATGTTCATCAGTGATATTGGCCTGTAGTTTTCTTTCTTTGTGACATCTTTGTCTGGTTTTGGTATCAGAGTGATGGTGGCCTCGTAGAATGAGTTTGGGAGTGTTCCTCCCTCTGTTATATTTTGGAAGAGTTTGAGAAGGATAGGTGTTAGCTCTTCTCTAAATGTTTGATAGAATTCGCCTGTGAAGCCATCTGGTCCCGGGCTTTTGTTTGTTGGAAGATTTTTAATCACAGTCTCAATTTCAGTGCTCGTGGTTGGTCTGTTTATATTTTCTTTCTCTTCCTGGTTCAGTCTCTGAAGGTTGTGCTTTTCTAGGAAAGTGTCCATTTCTTCCAGGTTGTCCATTTTATTGGCATATAGTTGCTTTTAGTAATCTCTCATGATACTTTGTATTTCTGCAGTGTCAGTTGTTACTTCTCCTTTATCGTTTCTAATTCTGTTGATTTGAGTCTTCTCCCTTTCTTTCTTGAAGAGTCTGCCTAATGGTTTATCAATTTTGTTTGTCTTCTCAAAGAAGCAGTTTTAGTTTTATTGATCTTTGCTACTGTTTCCTTCATTTCTTTTTCATTTATTTCTGATCTGATTTTTATGATTTCTTTCCTTCTG
>NW_020175528.1:6751246-6751515 GCF_003031525.2 Neophocaena asiaeorientalis asiaeorientalis
TTTGGGTCATCGTGTTTTCGTTGTCATTTGTTTCTAGGTATTTTTTGATTTCCTCTTGGATTTCTTCAATGATCTCTTCGTTATTTAGTAGTGTATTATTTAGCCTCCATGTGTTTTATATTTTTTACTGATTTTTTCCTGTAATTGATAAGTAGTCTCATAGTGTTGTGTTCGGAAAAGATACTTGATATGATTTCAATTTTCTTAAATTTATCGAGGCCTGATTTGTGACCCAAGATATGATCTATCCTGGAAAATGTTCCATGAGC
>NW_020175528.1:6751563-6827297 GCF_003031525.2 Neophocaena asiaeorientalis asiaeorientalis
TATGTGTCCCTAGGTCTGAAGTGGGTCTCTTGTCGACAGCATATATACGGGTCTTGTTTTTGTATCTATTCATCCAGTCTGTGTCTTTTGGGTGGAGTATTTAGTCCATTTACATTTCAGGTAATTATCAATATGTAAATTCCTATTACCATTTTCTCAATTGTTTTGTGTTTGTTACTGTAGGTCTTTTACTTCTCTTGTGTTTCCTGCCTAGAGAAGTTCCTTTAGCATTTGTTCTAAAGCTGGTTTGTTGGTGCTGAATTCTCTTAGCTTTTGCTTGTCTGTTAAGCTTTTAATTTCTCCATCGTATCTGAATGATATCCTTACTGGGTAGAGTAATCTTGGTTGTAGTTTTTTCCCTTTTATCACTTTAAATATGTACTGCCATTCCCTTCTGGCTTGCAGAATTTCTGCTGAAAGATCAGTGTTAACCTTATGGGGATTCCTTTTTACGTTATTTATTGTTTTTCCCTTGATGCTTTTAATATTTTTTCTTTGTGTTTAATTTTTGATAGTTTGATTAATATGTGTCTTGGTGTGTTTCTCCTTGGATTTATCCTATATGGGACTCTCTGTGCTTCCTGGACTTGATTAACTATTTCCTTTCCCATATTAGGGAAGTTTTCAATTATAATCTCTTCAAATATTTTCTCAGTACCTTTGTTTTTGTCTTCTTATTCTGGGACCCCTGTAATTCAAATGTTGGTGTGTTTAATGTTGTCCCAGAGGTCTCTGAAACTGTCCTCAATTCTTTTCATTTCTTTTTTTAAAATTCTGCTCTGCAGTAGTTCTTTCCACTATTTTATCTTCCAGGTCAGTTATCCGTTCTTCTGCTTCATTTATTCTGCTATTGATTCCTTTAGAGAATTTTAAATTTCATTTATTGTGTTGTTCATCATTGTTTGTTTGCTCTTTAGTTCTTCTAGGTCCTTGTTAAATGTTTCCTGGTTTTTCTCCATTCTATTTCCAAGATTTTGGATCATATTTACTATCATTACTCTGAATTCTTTTTCAGGTAGACTGCCTATTTCCTCTTCATTTGTTTTAGTCTGGTTGGTTTTTACCTTGCTCCTTCACCTGCTATGTGTTTCTCTGTCTTCTCATTTTGCTTAACTTAGTTTGTTTGGGGTCTCCTTTTCACAGGCCTCAGGCTCATAGTTCCCATTGGTGTTTGTGTCTGCCCCCAGTGGCTAAGGTTGGTTCAGTGGGTTGTGTAGGCTTCCTGGTGGAGGGGACTACTGCCTGTTTTCTGGTGGATGAGGCTGGATCTTGTCTTTCTGGTGGGCAGGTCCACATCTGGTGGTGTGTTTTGGGGTTTCTGTGAACTTATTATTATTATAGGCAGCCTCTCTGCTAATGGGTGGTGTTGTGTTCCTGTCTTGTTAATTGTTTGGCATAGGGTGTCCAGCACTGTAGATTGCTGGCCATTTAGTGGAGTTGGGTGTTAGCGTTGAGATGGAGATCTCAGGGAGAGCTTTCGCCACTGGATGTTGTGTGGAGCCGGGAGGTCTCTGCTGGACCAATGTCCCAAACTCGGCTCTCCCACCTCAAAGGCACAGGACTTACATCCAGCCAGAGCACCAAGACCCTGTCAGCCACATGGCTCAGAAGAAAAGGGAGAAAGAAAAGAAAGAAGGAAAGAAGGAAAGAAGAAAAGAAAGAAAGAAAGAAAGCAAGAAAGGAGAGAGCAACCAAACCAAAAAACAAATCCACCAATGATAACAAGAGCTACAGACTATCTTAATAAAAACCCAAAACACCAAAAGAGAAAAAAAAAAATGGAAAGACAGAACACTAGGACAAATGGTAAAAGAAAAGCTATACAGAGAAAATCAGTCAAAGAAGCATACACATACACACTCACAAAAAGAGAAAAAGGAAAAAAAAAAAAATTTTGTTGCTCCCAAATTCCACCACCTGAATTTTGGGATGATTAGTCTATTCAGGTATTCCACAGATTCAGGGTATCTCAGGTTGATTGCAGAGATTTAATCCGCTGCTCCTGAGGCTGCTGGGAGAGATTTTCCTTTCTCTTCTTTGTTCGCACAGCTCCTGGGATTCAACTTTGGTTTTAGCCCCGCCTCTGTGTGTAGGTCGCCTGAGGGCGTCTTTTACCTAGCTAGACAGGATGGGGTTAAAGTAGCAACTGATTAGGGGGCTCTGGCTCACTCAGGACAGGGGGAGGGAGGGGTATGGAATGTGGGATGAGCCTGCGGCGGCAGAGCCTGGCATGACGTTGCAATGGCCTGAAGTGCACCGTGTGTTCTCCCGGGGTGTATTCTACCAGGGACGTTGTGTCTGGATCATGGGACCCTGGCCGTGGCGGGCTGCACAGGCTCCCAGGATGGGAGGTGTGGATAGTGACCTGTGCTTGCACACAGACTTCTTGGTGGCTGCTGCCTTAGCGTTTCATGCTGGTCTCTGGTGTCTCTGCTGATAGCCGCGGCTCACGCCTTTTTCTGGAGCTCGTTTAAGCAGTGTTCTGAATCCCCTCTCCTCGCGCACCCCGAAACGATGGTCTCTTGCCTCTTAGGCAGGTCCAGACTTTTTCCCAGACTCCTTCCCAGCTAGCTGTGGTGCACTAGCCCCCTTCAGGCTGTGTTCACACAGCCACTCCCAGTCCTGTCCCTGGGATCTGACCTCCAAAGAAACCTGAGACTCAGGTCCCAGCCCCTACCCATCCCACCTGTCAGGTGAGCAGACAAGCCTCTTGAGCTGGTGAGTGTTGTTGGCCCTGATCCTCTGTGCAGGAATCTCTCCACTTTGCCCTCCTCACCTCTGTTGCTGTGCTCTTCTCTGTGGCTCTGAAGCTTCCCCGCTCTGCCACTCACAGTCTCTGCCAGTGAAGGGGCTTCCTAGTGTGTGGAAACCTTTCCTCCTTCACAGCTCCCTCCCACTGGTGCAGGTCCCATCCCTTTTCTTTTGTCTCTTCTTTTTCTTTTTTCTTTTGACCTACCCAGGTACGTGGGGAGTTTCTTGCCTTTTGGGAAGTCTGAGATCTTCTGCCAGCATTCAGTAGGTGTTCTGTAGGCGTTGTTGCACATGTAGATGTATTTCTGATATATTTGTGGGGAGTAAGGTGATCTCCACGTCTTACTCTTCCACCATCTTGAAGGTCTCTCTGTACCGCATCTTCTTTATCCATTACTCTGTGATGGACATTTAGGTTGTTTCCATGTCTTGGCTATTGTAAATAGTGCTGCAATGAATATTGGGGTGCATGTGTCTTTTCGAATTAGAGTTTTCTCCAGTTATATGCGAGGAGTGGGATTGCTGGATCATATGGTAACTCTATTTTTAGTTTTTTAAGGAACCTTCATTTTGGCAATGTTGATTCTTCCAATCCAAGATCATGGTATATCTCTCCATCTGTTTGTGTAATCTTTGATTTCTTTCATCAGTATCATAGTTTTCTGAGTACAGGTCTTTTGCCTCCTTAGGTAGGTTCATTCCTAGATATTTTTTTCTTTTTGATGTGATGGTAAGTTGAATTTTTTCTTTAATTTCTCTTTCTGATCTTTTATTGTAAGTGTATAGAAATGCAACAGATTTCTGTGCATTAATTTTGTATCCTACAACTTTACCAAATTCATTGATGAGCTCTAGTAGTTTTCTCGTAGCATCTTTAGGATTTTCTGTGTATAGTATCATGTCATCTGCAAATACTGACAGTTTTACTTCTTCTTTTCCAGTTTGGATTCCCTTTATTTCTTTTTCGTCTCTGATTTCCATGCTGGGACTTCCAAAACTATGTTGAATAAAGGTGGTGAGAGTGGACATTCTTGTCTTGTACCTGATCTTACAGGAAATGCTTTTCGCTTTTCACCATTGAGTATGATGTTAGCTGTAGGTTTGTCATATATGGCCTTTATTTGTTGAGGTGGACTCCCTCTATGCCCACTTTCTGGAGAGTTTTTATCATAAATGGCTGTTGAATTTTGTCAAAAGCTTTCTCTGCATTTATTGAGATGATCATATGGATTTTATTCAATTTGTTGATGTGATGTATCACACTGATTGATTTGCGGATACTGAAAAATCCTTGCATCCCTGGGATAAATCCCACTTGATCATGGTATATGATCCTTTTAATGTATTGTTGGATTCTGTTTGCTAGTATTTTGTTGAGGATTTTTGCATCTATGTTCATCAGTGCTATTGGCCTGTAATTTTCTTTTTTTGTGGTATGTTTGTCTGGTTTTGGTATCAGGGTGATGGTGGCCTCATAGAATGGGTTTGGTAGTGTCCCTTCCTCTACAATTTTTTGGAAGAGTTTCAGAAACATAGGTGTTAACTCTTTTCTGAATGTTTGATATAATTTGCCTGTGAGGCCATCTGGTCCTGGACTTTTGTTTGTTGGGAGTTTTTAAATCACAGTTTCAATTTCAGTATTTATGATTGGTCTCAGTCTTGGGGGATTGTACCTTTCTCAGAATTTGTCCATTTCTTCTAGGTTGTCCATTTTATTGGCATATAGTTGCTTGTAGTAATCTTTTATGATCCTTTGTATTTATGTGGTGTCTATTGTAACTTTTCCTTTTTGACTTCTAATTTTGTTGATTTGAGCCCTCTCCCTCTTTTTCTTGATGAATCTGGCTAAAGGTTTATCAATTTTGTTTATCTTTTCAAAGAATCAGCTTTTAGTTTCATTGAGTAAATGCTATATTATAAAAAAGTAAAAAGTACTGGAAAGTTTTCATAGATAAATTGGCTTTCCCCTTCAATAAGTATTGAATATATAATAATAATATATAATATAAGTATATAATATTGCACATAATATATAATTTAGTATATAAGCTCTTCTACATTGTCTTCAGATTGTATCTTTAAAAATCATTAATTAATATAATTTGATTAGAAGCCTTCTGGTGCATTTGTCTACATCACAACAACAAAATGTTTTTAAGACTAAGTATTTTGTAGGATTGCAAGCCAATAATGGACCTCTCAAAAATTGTCACTGGAACTTATAACAATTTGTTGTGTTCTATCTTGTGTCCCTGTACATTTCATACATTTAAAAAGTTCTGAACCATTTCAAATGGCGAGTTCATTTTTCTTAATTTTTTATGCAAAATAATGGATTTCAAGTTTTTTCTATGTGTATAGATGAAATCTTATGCTGAAGTTTTGAAGAGGATTTTACTATCTTCCTTTAATGATGAAGCTTGTATTAAAATGTAAATAATCATTTTGGTTTACTCAATATCATGTTATCTAATTTATTAAACAGAAGAGCCCATTTGCTATTTTTGGATCACAATTTTGATAATGAGTACAGATTTTGTCAGATACATAAAGTTTATATTCAAGTTTAGTGTATTTTCTTTGGTTTCAGTTCTATTTTATAAAATCTCTGTATCTTGGAAAAGATTAAACAATGGGCTTCCCTTCAAATATGTTTCCCATACAATCAGCATATTTGTCACTGAAGCAAGGTCTTGACAGATTTTGAGGGTTAGGAATTTTCGTAGAAAATACTATGTACAAAACAGCAATTGGTAACATGCTCCAAAAATTTAAGTCAAATGAGATTGCACTAAGGAACACTTCTCTCATTAGAAAAATATTTCATCTAATGCAATGCCAAAAGATGTCTTTTGTCCATTGTCTCTGAAAGGAAAGCAAGTGACTATTGCTTTCTATTTTGAGGCAGAAATCGAGAATTGTAGAAATAAGGGTAACAATCATTCACCTTTCTATTAAACAATGACCAAAAAAAAAAAAAAAAGCAAAGCAAACATATTGACTGCATTGGGCTTTAATCTGCAGAAGTGGGTTGAACTGTCCAGATGGTAGGATTGAACTGAATATTAGGCGAAAGACACTGATGCTTCTTGACAACATTGCATGGATGGTGCTGAAATGTGACTATGTAAACAGAAGGACCCCTCTTTCCCAGTCTGCTCTTCCTCTTCTCTCCTCCAGCCTCATCCAGCCTGACATTTGACAGTTGGCAGATACCTCATCCCAAGAAACAGAGCCAGATATTTGATTTGAATAATCACCCAGAAACTGTCTCACTTTAATGCCCATGACCAACTTGTTTGCATTTTCTATTTCTTGGATTATGTGAGAATGTTTATTAAAAACAGTTGGAACTTTGGATGGATTATCAGGTTCTGAATGAAGGGAATCAAGAGTTCTGTTCTTTCTCACAGGTGTATAGTATAGCAGTGTGTTTTCTTTCATTAAAAAAGGAAGTGCTTTGTTGAGAGAATTAAACTTTGAGGATTGTTGCCTTATTTGTGCTTTTGGCTTTTGCACAATCTCTGAAAATTTTCAGAGATGTCAGTTTGACAGAATTTGAAAGTCAGTAGACAAGGCTGTGATTTTTTATGCAGCTCCTGTGTATTACATTCTTTTGTGGGTTTAGTATTGGAAATAATGCTTGTCTTTGGTATTGAAAGTGGAGACTTATGATTTATGATGAAATAATTTAACACTATGCATTTGGGCCAAATCATCTCTATTTTAGCATGAGAGGAAGCTGTTGCTAAGGATTACTGATTAAAACCACAAGACGGAGCACCAGCACAACCCCAGAGTAAGCTCCCCAACTACATAGGTATCTGTGCTTCTCCAAAATCTTCATTTATTTATTCAACAAAATTTTGTTTAGCATATGCAATGTGTTCCTTCCTGTGGACACAAGAAGGAAATATAAGCCAGTCCATCTCCCGAGAGACAGATGGTAAAATGGAAACAATATAGACCACCTCTGATTTCATATCTCTATAACAGTCAAAAAATTCAAAAATGAAATTAAAAAATAAAGCACTGACATTAGAATAAAAATTATCCAATACCTAGGTATAATCTATTAAATATTTTCTAGACTTCTTCAAAAACCTACTAGTTATTTTTGAGATAAATTAAAGAAAATTTATATAATAGAGATGTCACATGTTCATGGATTAGAAAACTCAATATGTGTAACATTTATATTCTTCACAAATTTATTTATAGATTCACTCCACTCTCAGTGAAAATATCTGCATTTACCCCACATTTATCCCACTCTTGGATGTATACTCCAGAGACACCTATGTGCAGGTCTCAGGGGAAGGAGTGTGAAGGTATTTATGTTTGTGATAGTAAAGATTTAGAGGTCACCTAGGTGCCCATTAAAGGGGAAATGAATAAGTGAAAACTGGTGGATGAATTCTTTAGAAAAAAGTGTGCATAATTTGGAAAGAATGAACTAGAATTATATTTAACAACATGAACAGATGTTAAAACCAAATGTTGAAAGAAAAAAGTAAGAAACAGAATGAATGCTATAGAATGAGTCTATAGCGCAATGCAATTTATATATATTTAAAGAGCATACACAAAGATAATCTATATTTCTCAAAATTACATATGTATCCAAGAGCATATACCAGATATATTAGAGTGGGTGCCTATTGTGGCAATAAGAATAGGAATGGGCTCAGAGATGAAGATGAAAATAAACACAAGTAAAGCCAGAGATGAGCTTTATATAGGTTGATGGTAGTCATTTACTATAAGTATAAGAATATCTTAAGTCAACTTCATTCTTTAGATAAAATATGAAAATATAGTATAAATTATTGAATAGATGGAGGGAATCATTGGTTAAGTCCACTACTCCTGAAAATATGAGAAACATCAGGAAAAAGCTGTTACTTGGACTTGACATCATGGTCTTCCTTAAAGACCTCAACAAGAACAATTTCAGTAGAGTAGCAGGAGTGTAAGTCAGATTAGATGGCCATCAGGGGTGAACAGGAAGTGAAAAAGTGGTAATATCATGTGCAGTCTTTCATACCTATAAGACATTGCAGGGAAATTCTCTGTGAACCTCCCAGGGACAAGGGGAATATGTAGAATTTTTCAAATATCTATGACCCCAAACTCCTTACCCCAGGGCTAATGTTCCAAAAAACAAGTTTAAAAATGTTAAATTAAGCAAAGGGGTGACTGAAGTCAATTCATTTCAGTCATGAAGGGCCAGATAAATATAGTTTTTTCTAAATTTAATTACAGAAATTACTACTTAAGTCTACATATATTTAATCCTCTCATTTGTTTTCATAAACTGAGATTCAGGGCAGAAAAATTTTGAATGAAAATGTAGCTCTTATCCACTTGATGAAATGAGTGACTTCAATCACATTAGGAGGCAGTTTTTGAGAGGGGAATAGATGTAATTATGAAAAAGCAGTCATGGGCTGTATATTAGTTTCCTACAGCTGTTTTAAGAAGTCACCACCACTTTAATGGCTTAAACAATACAAATTTATTGTCTTATAGTCTTAGAGGTCAGAAGTCTTAAAACCAAGGTGTTGACAGGGCTGCATTCCTTTTGGAATGTTTAAGGGAGAATTAATTTCCTTGCCTTTGCTAGCATCTAGAGGTCACCTGCACTCCTGCTCGTAACCCCTTGCTTTCTCCATCTTCAAAGCCAGTAGCATAGTATCTTCCATTGTCTCACTCTTTCATCTCTGCTTGTATATCATGGTGCCTTTACTAATTCTGACCTTCTGCCTGCCTTTTTTTTTTTTTTTTTTTTTTTTTTTGAGAAGCCCCTGCCTGCCTTTTATAAGGACCCTTGTGCTTGCATTGGACCCACACAGATATTCCCAGAAAATCTTATCTCAAGATCCCTAAAGTTATCATATCTCAAAATCTCTTTTACTATGTAAGGTAACATATTCACAGGCTTTGGGCATTAAGATATGGACATCTTGGAGTCCATTATTCTGCAAATCACAGACTCTAAAGCTGTATTTCTCTTTTCAATTGATTTTTATTTTCACCTCTCTGAGACTAAGTTTACTAAATTGAGGGAAGCATATTTTATGTTTCATATTTGGTTTTTATGAGTTAAAATAGTATAAAAATTACTTTGAAAGAATATATTATTCCCCCTGAGAATAGAAAAAAATTTTTCTTTTTTATCTATCATTTCTACTTACTCTTATACAATACTATTTATGATTGTTGAATTATAAAAAGAATACAGGAGTTTTAAATGTCTTTCTATTTTCCTTTAATGTTAAATTATCTTTTCCTTCTAATATCATTTTCGCACAAATTGATAACAAATGAAATATCAAATGCTAACAAATTAGTATTTTAACTAATTAGTTGGATGGGAGGAAGGGAGCGAGAAGAGGGGGATAAAAAAGAAAAGGAAGAGAGAGAAGGAGGATGAAGGAGGGAGAATATACTGAGAACATATTGGCACTATTGTGCTAGGCATACCACAAGCTAATTTCATTTAATCCTCACAGTAATTGAACATTATCATTTCCATTCTATAGTTTAGAAAACCCAGGCTTGGGAGAGTCACATAACTTGCCTAAGATCATAAGTAATAAATAGTTGATTAAAACCATTCTTTCTAACTTCAAAACCCATGACTTCCTACACCACAGTGGTAAATGTTTTATGTTAAAAGTGTTCTATTACTTTCCTAGGGTTTCCATAACAAATTACCACAGATTTTGAGGCTTAAAATAATAGAAAATTTCCTCACAGTTCTGGAGGACAGAAGTCTGAAAATCAAGATGTCAGGAGGGCCATGTTCCCTAAGAACACTTTAGAGTAGAACCCTTCCTTGCCCCTTCCAGCTTCTGGTGGCCCCACGAGTTCCTTGGTTTGGGGCTGCATAACTCTAATCATTGTTACCCTCTCACAAGGCCTTCCCACCTGTGCCTCTGTGTCTTCTTTCTCTCTTTGAAACAACTTCATTGAGATATGATTGACATTCAAAAGCTGTACCTATTTAATGAACACAACTGAATGCATTTCAGGACAGTAATACTGGTGAAACCATCACTACCATCAAGGCCACAGGTATATCCATTACCTTCCAAAGTTTCCTCCCATCTGCATGATGATGATGATGTGTGTGTTAAGAACACTTAACATAAAATCTACTTTCTTAGAAAACTCTAAGTATACAATACATGAGTGGGATTGTGTTCCGGTCTTACTGGTTGTTTGACCTGAAGCTTCCAACACTGGAGTTGTAGGCTATTGTGTAGAGCTGGGTCTTGGTGCTGAGATGAGGAACTCCGTGAGACCTCACTCTGGTGAATATTCCCTGGGATCTGAGGCTCTCTGTTCGTCCAGTGGTTCAGACTTGGGGCTTCCACCGCAGGAGCTTCAGCCAATCCCACTCATTAAAAAAAAAAGAAAAAAAAATGAGATGGCAAAAAAATATGTCACAAATGAAGGAGCAAGTTAAAAACCTACAAGACCAAATAAATGAAGAGGAAATAGGCAATCTACCTGAAAAAGAATTCAGAGTAATGATAATAAAGCTGATCCAGAATCTCAGAAATAGAATGGAGGCATGGATTGAGAAAATACAAGAAATGTTTAACAAAGATCTAGAAGAACTAAAGAACAAACAAACAGAGATGACCAACACAATAACTGAAGTGAAAATTACACTAGAAGGAATCAGTAACAGAATAACTGAGGCAAAAGAACTTATTCAGTGAGCCAGAAGGCAAAATGGTAGAAATAACTGCCGAGGAACGAATAAAGAAAAAAGAATGAAAAGAATTGAAGATAATCTCAGAGACTTCTGGGACAACACTAAATGCACTAACGTTCAAGTTATATGGGTCCCAGAAGAAGAGAAAAAGAGAGGGTCTGAGAAAATATTTGAAGAAAAAAAAATATATATATTTGAAGAGATTATAGTTGAAAACTTCTGGGAAAGGAAATAGTCACCCAAGTCCAGGAAGCACAGAGAGTCCCATACAGGATAAACCCTAGGAAAAACACACGAAGACACATATTAATCAAACTAACAAAAATTAAATTCAAAGAAAAAATATTAAAAGCAGCAAGGGAGAAACAACAAATATCATACAAAGGAATCCCCATAAGGTTATCAGCTGATTGTTCAGCAGAAACTCTGCAGGCCAGAAGGGAGTAGCAGGATATACTTAAAATGATGAAAGAGAAAAACCTACAACCAAGATTACTCTACCCAGCAAGGATCTCATTCAGATTCGATGGAGAAGTCAAAAGCTTTTCAGACAAGTGAAAGCTAAGAGAATTCAGCACAACCAAACCAGATTTACAACAAATGGTAAAGGAACTTCTCTAGGCAGGAAACACAGGAGAAGAATAAGACCTACAAAAAAACCCCAAAACAAGTAAGAAAATGGTAATAGGAATATACATATCAATAATAACCTTGAATGTAAATGGATTAAAAGCCCGAACCAAGAGACACAGACTGGATGAATGGATACAAAAACAAGACCTGTATATATGCTGTCTACAAGAGACCCACTTCAGACCTAGGGACACATACAGACTGAAAATGAAGGGATGGAAAAAGATATTCCATGTAAATGGAAATTAAAAGAAAGCTGGAGTAGCAATATTCGGATCAGATAAAATAGACTTTAAAATAAAGACTGTTGCAAGAGATGAGGAGGGACACTACATAATGATCAAAGGATCAATCCAAGAAGAAGATATAACAATTATAAATGTTTATGCACCCAACATATGAGCACCTCAATACATAAAGAAAATGCTAACAACCATGGAAGGAGAAATCATCAGTAACACAATAATAGTAGGGGAATTTAACGCCACTTACACCAATGGACGGATCATCCAAACAGAAAATAAATAAGGAAACACAAGCTTTAAATGACACAATAGACCAGATAGATCTAATTTATATTTATAGAACATTCCACCCCAAAGTGGCAGAATACACTTTCTTCTCAAGTGCACATAGAACATTCTCCAGGATAGATCACATCTTGGGTGACAAATCAAGCCTTGGAAAATTTAAGAAAATTGAAATCCTATCAAGCATCTTTTCTGACCACAACACTATGAGATTGGAAATCAATGACAGGAAAAACACTGTAAAAAACTCAAATAAATGGAGGCTAAAATGTGTGCTACTAAATAACCAAGAGATCACTGAAGAAATCAAAGAAAGAATAAAAAAGTACATAGAAACAAATGACAATGAAAACACGATGACCCAAAACCTATGGGACACAGCAAAAAGCAGTTCTAATGGAATTTTATAGCAATACAATCTCACATCAAGAAACAAGAAAAATCTCAAATAATCAATCTAACCCTACACTTAAAATAATTAGAGATAGAAGAACGAAGAAAACCCAAAGTCAGTAGAAGGAAAGAAATCATAAAAATCAGAACAGAAATAAATGAAATAGAAACGAAGAAAACAAAAGCAAAGATCAAAAAAACTAAAAGCTTGTTTTTTGAGAAGATAAACAAAATTGATAAACCCTTAGCCAGCCTCATCAAGAAAAAAAGGGAGAGGATGCAAATCAATAAAATTAGAAATGAAAAAGGAGAAATCACAACTGACACTGGAGAAATACAAAGCATCATAAGAGACTACTATAAACAACTATATGCCAACAAAATGGACAAGCACGAAGAAATGGACAAATTCTTGTAAAGGTACAATTTTCCAAGACTGAACCAGGAAGAATTAGAAAATATAAACAGACCTATCACAAGTAATGAAATTGAAACCATAATTTAAAATCTTCCAACAAACAAAAGTCCAGGACCAGATGGCTTCACAGGTAATTCTATCAAACATTTAGAGAAGAGCTGACACCTATCCTTCTCAAACTCTTCCAAAAAATTGCAGAGAGGAACACTCCCAAATTCATTCACGAAGCCACCATCACCTGATACCAAAACCAGACAGAGATATCACAAAATAAGAAAATTATAGACCAATATCACTGATGAACATAGATGCAAAAATCCCAAACAAAATACTAGCAAACAGAAACCTGCAGCACATTAAAAGGATCATACACCATGATCAAGTGGGATTTATCCCAGGGATGCAAGGATTCTTCAGTATATGCAAACCAATCAATGTGATACACCACATTAACAAATTAAGGAATAAAAACCATATGACCATCTCAATAGATGCAGAAAAAGCTTTTGACAAAATTCAACACACATTTTTGACAAAAACTCTCCAGAAAATGGGCGTAGAGGGAACCTACCTCAAGCCAATGAAGGCCATATATGACAAACCCACAGCAAACCTGCTAAGTAGTGGAAAACTGAAAGCATTTCCACTAAGATCAGGAACAAGACAAGGATGCCGACTCTCTCCACTCTTATTCAACATAGTTTTGGAAGTCCTAGCCACAGCAATCAGAGAAGAAAAAGAAATACAAATTGGAAAAGAAGTAAAACTGTCACTGCTTGCCGATGACGTGATACTATACATAGAAAATCCTAAAGATGCCACCAGAAAACTACTAGAACTAATCAATGAATTTGGTAAGGTTGCAGGATAGAAAATTAATGTACAGAAATCTCTGGCATTCTTATACACCAACAATGAAAAATCAGAAAGAGAAATTAAGGAAACACTCCCATTTACCATTGCAACAAAAAGAGTAAAATACCTAGGAATAAACCTGCTTAAGGAGGCAAAAGACTTGTACTCAGAAAAGTATAAAACACTGATGAAAGAAACCAAAGATGACGTAAACAGATTTAGAAATATACCATTTCCTTGGGCTGGAAGAATCAATATTGTGAAAATTACTATACTACCCAAAGCTATCTACAGATTCAATGAAATCCTTATCAAACTACCGATGGCATTCTTCACAGAATTAAAACAAAAAATTTAAAAATTCTTATGGAAACACAAAAGACCCCGAAGAGCCAAAGCAATCTTGGGAAAGAAAAACAAAGTTGGAGGAATCAGGCTCCATGACTTCAAACTATACCACAAAGCTACAGTCATCAAAACAGTATGGTACAGGCACAAAAACAGAAATATAGATCAATGGTACAGGATAAAATGCCCAGAGAGAAACCCACCCACATATGATCACCTAATTTACGACACAGGAGGCAAGAACATACAGTGGAGAAAAGACAGCCTCTTCAATAAGTGGTGCTGGGAAAACTGGACAGCTGCATGTAAAAGAATGAAATTAGAACACTACCTAACACCATACACAAAAATAAACTCCAAATGGATTAAAGACTTAAATGTAAGATGAGACAATATAAAACTCTTAGAGGAAAATGTAGGAAAAACAGTCTTTGACATAAACCACAGCAAGATCATTTTGACCCACCTCCTAGAGTAACAGAAATAAAAACAAAAACAAACAAGGCTTAATTAAACTTAAAAGCTTTTTTTAAAAAAATTTATTTATTTATTTTTGACCTCATTGGGTCTTTGCTGCTGCATGTAGGCTTTCTCTAGTTGCGGTGAGCAGGGGCTACTCTTCGTTGTGGTGCACAGGCTTCTCATTGAGGTGGCTTCCCTTACTGCGGAGTGTGGGCTCTAGGCACACGGGCTGCAGTAGTTGTGGCTCGCGGGCTCTAGAGTGCAGGCTCAGTAGTTGTGGCACACGTGCTTAGTTGCTCTGTGGCATGTGGGGTCTCCCTGGACCAGGGCTCCAACCTGTGTCTCCTGCATTGGGAGGCAGATTCTTAACCACTGAGCCACCAGGGAATCCCTAAACTTAAAAGATTTTGGACAGCAAAGGAAACCATAAACAAGAGAAAAAGACAACCCTCAGAATGGGAGAAAATATTTGCAAATGAATCAACAGACATAGGATTAATCTCCAAAATATACAAATAGCTCATGGAGCTCAATATCAAAAAAACAAACAATTCATTAAAAAATGGGTGGAAGACCTAAATAGACATTTCACCAAGGAAGACTTACAGATGGCCGAGAAACACATGAAACGATGCTCAACATCACTAATTATTAGAAAAATGAAAATCAAAACTACACTGAGATATATGCTGTTCAGAATGGCCATTATCAAAAAATCTAGAAACAATAAATGCTGGAAAGCATGTGTAAAAAGGGAACCCTCCTGCGCTATTGGTGGGAATGTAAACTGATACAACCACTATGGAAAACAGTATGGAGGTTCCTTAAAGATCTAAAAGTAGAACTACCATATGACCCAGCAGTCCCACTCCTGGGCATATACCCTGAGAAAACCATAATTCAAAAAGAGACATGTACCACAATGTTCATGGCAACACTATAACCAGGACATGGAACCAACCTAAATGTCCAATGACAGATGAATGGATAAAGAATATGTGACACATATATACAATGGAATATTACTCAGCCATAAAGAGAAACAAAATTGAGTAAATTGTGGTGTCTCATGAGCTAGAGTCTGTCATACAGAGTGAAGTAAGTCAGAAAGAGAAAAACAAATACTGTATGCTAACACATATATATGGAATCTAAAAAAAAAAAAATTGTACTGATGAACCTAGTTGCAGGGCAGGAATAAAGAGGTAGACATAGAAAACGGACTTGAGGACATAGGGTGGGAGGGGTAAGCTGGGGCAAAGAGAGAGTAGCATCGACATATGTACACTGCTTAATGTAAAATAGTTGGCTGGTGGGAAGAAGCAGCATAGCACAGGGAGATCGGCTTAGTGCTTTGTGATGACCTGAAGGAGTGGGATAGGGAGGATGGGAGGGAGGCTCAAGAGGGAGGGGATATGGGGACATGTGTATGCATGTGGCTGATTTGCTTTGTTGTGAAACAGAAACTAACACAGTATTGTGATGCAATTATACTCCAATAAAGATCTATTTAAAAACTATATACAATACAGTATTGTTAGCTATAGGCATTATGCTGAATAGTATGTTTCCAAAACTTACTTGTCTTGCATAACTGAAACTTTGTACCCTTTGGCCATCACTTCTCCATTTCCCCCTCCCCATTGCCTTTGGCAATCACCCTTCTCTTCTTTGTTTCTATGAGTTTGACTATTTTAGATTCCACATGTAAGTGAAATCATATAGTATTTGTCTTTCTGTGTCTGGTTTATTTCCCTTAGCCTAATGTTTGTGTCTTCTCTTCGAAGGATTCAGTATCTTCTTAAAAGACTCCATGTCTTCTCTTATAAGGACTTTTCATTGGGTTTAGGGCCCACCCAAATCCAGGATGATCTCATATTAGAAACCTTCATCTACAAAGCCTTTTTCTAAATAATATCATAATTACAGATTTTAGGGCATGGATATATTTTGGGGCAGAGGCTCATCATTCAACACACTATACACTGTTTATTGATTAAACACATTTAAATTAAGGGTCAAATTGAGGGCAAAGACTATCTTCACTTTTGTGTCATTGTGTATTTTGCAACATAGGTGCACACAATAGGTACCTAATAAATATTGCAAGAATTAGAAACACATCTGTGACCAGTAATTAAAGTTTTTCTAGAAGTTTGTTAAATGATGAAGTTAAACTAATTTTTAAGTTAACAAATGATACATCAGTAGAATACCATGGTTTCACACTATTCACAATGTGAATCAAGATTCTGCTTATATACTAATTAATTGTCCCTGTTAGCAAAATTCTAACTGTATGAAAACGAAATGGGCCTGTGTATGATATGAAATATGTGAATATAATTTTAAAAATTGACTCTAGCTATTGGTAATCACAAATAAATATTGCTTTACAAAGCTTATGTTGAAATTAGCTCAGTATATCACCATGGTCAATTACATAGCCAAATACATTCTTGATGGGACTTTTGTAATGGGCAATCATTCTTTCAAGAACAAAATTGTTTCCTATTCCTATGATTTGATAGTAAGTAATAAACATGTAATATATCAATTTACAAAGTCAATTACATAATCAAGAAGAGTGCCAACAGCAATAACCAAAATACCCTGTACTGTATTTACTTTCATATTCTCTACTTTCCCTAAGGCACCAGGCCTGGCATTTTTCCTACTTTCTCAATTTTCTTTGCATAATTTTCCACTTGGTGGACTGCCATTGTCAACAGCAGCACTCTTCAACTTCTGGAGGTTTGGTAAGAGCAGTTGAAGTGATGGGAACTGTGTTTAATTAAATCCTGGTTGCTGAATGTAAATGCAAAAGTGCTTAATTATTCAACATTGCTGGTGAGGAAAGTCGCAGGAGAGGATCTAGAAGAAATGTGGTGTCTCATGAGCTTTGAGATACAATACTGAAAAGTATCAATTTCCTGTTTACCTCCTTTAAATTAAAAAAACATTTGAAAGAATGCAGACGAAAGTAAGAATAATTCATACAATACCTAGCTGACTAATTTCAGCTGCTAAAAAAGACACATACATAATGTGGTCTTATAATTATATGTCAGATATGCTTCATGGAAACATCTACAGACTTTGTGATTCATGTATATTTGAGGGAAATCCTTAAGTAAAAAATAAAGAAAAGGAGGATATTAATTTGAATTCCAGGACAAGAGAGTATTCTACTTTAAAATTTGATTTTATGTTTCTTTCAAAATTTGTTTTAGTGTTTAGGAACTGACTGACTTAAATATTGGAGATTTCAAAGTGTTTGCAACTAATTATTAATACTTCTATAAATTTAATGTAATTTTAATTACCACCCTGATTTCTAAAGTGTTTTTGAGTAAATATGAGTCAAACATCTCTCAGAAAGGATTACTACCAATTTGTTTGTTAAATGTAAGCACAGATATATTAGACATCTACCATAGTCTTACAGTCCTATTCGTTCAATTTCTGTCTAGAAGAGATGGAATTCTTTGGGTACATTTCACATTTTACATAGCATTGTATAAGAACTCTTTTTTATTGATTATTTAGTTTTTACTGACAGTATTGCTGATAACATTTGGATAAGGTGGCATTTTAAATTTTACAGTAGAATAGCTAACCAGAAATAGATTAAATTTTATACACATGTGGATATCCCCAGATGTGAATACAGGAAAAACTTAGTTTTGTCTCCAGGTTATATCACCATATAAATCTCCTAGCACATTCTTATCTGTTATGTAAATAAGATGTGGAATTCCAATAGTGTATCAGTGTTCTACAGCAGATGGTACATTGAGATTTACCACACCATTACATTTAATGGGTTTGAATTCATTTGGATTTCTTGATGTTCTCTCGGTCCTTCTCATAGCAGCAGTGTTGCCAATATTCCTGATTATATATGATTTGAGAGAGTGCTTACAGAAGGAGAACTCCTTTATCTTAGAAACATGAGTATTTTATGTCAAAGTTTAAAGTGTATATGTATTGCATTGCAGAGGATTTATATGCCCTGTGAGAAAAGGATAGTTAATGAATATTCAACAAAGTACTCGCAGTCATTACACTCAAAGGTATTTTATAAAATGGAAACACTCAATTAACTATTGTAGTGCTAGTAGGGAGTATTCATATGAAAAACAAAAAGAAATTTTCAGCCTACATCATCATGGATGAAGTGAAAAAAAAGTTTAATATAAGAGAATGCAAAGACTCAGGAAGCATGTGTCTCAGTCATATTAAGGAAAGATGCTCATGACTATTTCTGTTAACAAAAATTTATATAGTTTTTGGCTCACTAATTACTCTAGATTAATAAATAATATCCCTAAAAGTGCTTGATCTGTGAAGGGTCAGACCTCAGTGGTAATTTAAAAAGGCAGCATGAGCCATATGCACTTTTTGTCTCTGAACTTGCTCTTTTTAGGACCAGAATGAGTGCTGGTGTAGCTTTCGTCAGTTAGTTAACAGAAATTACTGTTGATGAATGTGTCTCAGTCATATTAAGGAAAGATGCTCATGACTATTTCTGTTAACAAAAATTTATATAGTTTTTGGCTCACTAATTACTCTAGGTTAATAAGTAATATCCCTAAAAGCATTTGATCTGTGAAGGGTCAGACCTCAGTGACAATTAAACATGGCAGCATGAGCCATATGTACTTTTTGTCTCTGAACTTGCTCTTTTTAGGACCAGAATGAGTGCTGGTGTAGCTTTCGTCAGTTAGTTACAGAAATTACTGTGGATGAACATAGAATGGAACACGAATAAGGAATCCAATCTTGTTGTATAACCAGGTACCTCTAAATCAATATGTTTCCAAGAGTAGCCAAAAAAACAACTATAAGATCTTATGAGAAATGGAGACGCCTGGGCCGGGTCCCAGATTCACTAAGTCAGAATCTGTGAGGGTGGAAGCTGTGAACCAAAACATTAAGAAAACTCTGCAGTGATTCTCATTGCGTGTATAAATATATATATGTGTGTGTATATATATATGTTGCAGGTCAACATTCAAAGCCAGGACTCTAAAGCAGACTTCCTGGGTTTAAATTGGGTTCCTTCACTCACTAGTTCTGTGACCCTAGTAATGACCCCAGGCTCATTACTAAGTCTCTCTGTGTCTTAGTTTCATCAGCTGTTAATGGGGCTGATCTACCTATGTCACAGGGTTGTTTTGAGTATTAAATGAATCAATATTTGTAAATCAGTTAGTACCTGGCACCTAGTAAGCACTAATCAAAATAGGAGTTTGTGTAAGGATAATAAAAAATAATATACTTGTCTATTGGAACTGCCAGATCATGGTTAACATTTACAAGCTTTCCATTAAAAAAAGAAAAACAAAATCTTCCCCAGAAAATATCTACATACTGAATAAAACACTATGATTCCATGTTTGAAGTTAATAGAAACCGAAGTTGCATTCCATATTGTTTTTGCTTTCTTCATTGTTACAACTTTATAATAAATATCTTTAATATTGTCAGAATCAGCTTCTAGTAATACTCTGAGTAAAACATCCTTTCAATTTTTTTCAGTCATGCTGAATACTAACTCTGGTGACATATGCACTCTCATGAATGGCGAACACATTTTTCATTAGAATAAGATAAGGCTTAAATACAGTGTCTTGGTGTATATATATGTGCCATGCTATTTCCTGCAAATCATCACAGTAATACAGCATGGCAGTCATCTTAAAGTGACACTACAGACAGTATTCCATGCACTCGGTTTTCAGTTCATTTGTGGGACATTGGACTCATTTGGCAGCAGTACTGAAGTCACATTCATTTATAGACACTTCAGAGACATCCACACAACATCCCTTAATTACATTACAGTATCCTGCCATTGCCATTTGTTTATTGATTTCAGTTCTTAGAAGCCTTTTCTATTATTATCTGTAAACTCCTTTGATTTACAGTTACTTGTCTACATTTAGAACAAGAAAAGCTGAGTGCTGAAGACAGATAGGAGAGCTTGATTTTATTTCAATTGACTGATAGCTGGCTTTTAACCTAATGACAACTAATTCCAGGAATGAACCACAATTTTTGATATATCATGATGTTGCCATCATTTTACCCATTCTAATATCAAGATCTTGAGTTTTACATATATACCATCAGTATAAGCAGACAAGGTCTTCTATATTGAAAGCAGTATGTCCGGGCAGTTTATAATCGTACTTGCAGCATTATTCACACAAGCTTCCAGTAAGTCTAATTACGTCTTCAAATTGGCCTGAAAAGCATTTAGACAGTATGGCTTTCCATTGGCCTGGAAGTCATTTGATCTCTTTATGACTTCCCTGAGCTAGCATCAGCCATTTCAGACTGGCTGTGGCTGTGAAACAGGCAGTGGTGCATCTGTTTTTTGGTTTGATTTTAATGGGAAAAACACTTTTTTTTGCCTAAGAAGGCAAACTTCATATCGTTACTTATGAAAGAGTTATGTGTAACCCTTTAAAATATATAAATGAGAGTACCCATAGGAAAAAAAAGTTCATCAGAATGTAATTTGGAAACTGAAACATGTACCCAGGTCAATTTTAATATTATACAATCTGTTTATTTTGGGGGAGGTGTGTGTGTGTGTGTCTAAAATTATAAAAATACTACCAAGTTGGTTCAGGCAGATTTTACTATTCTAAATATAACTGTTAATAGTAATTTGGAAAGTTTTAAAATCATATGTTTTAAGTAGTGATAAAACTGAAATTTATGCTGAGTGACATGATCTTTGCCTTCTTGGAGCTTAAAAAAATACTATACTTTTTTAAAAATTAGCAGACTAACATTTTAGTATCACTAAAAATACAAATAGATGTGGATTGCAGTTACTTGGGAATGTCTGAAAAATCATTTATTGTGTATTTTAATCTCAGACCAAATTAAGGCTAACAAATTCTTATGAAATTGAAAATGATTTAGTAATAAAATCCTAAAGTCATTTACAAAAATAATTTTTACCCACTCAGTCTTTCCCCAGTCTCACCATTTAAAAAGTGCCAATTTATCATAAAATTTGGGGAAAGTAAGCAAAGAAGAGTTTATTAGCAACTGTCAAATCTATCTTAATTGGGATTTGCTATAATAATTTGAATACTTCTTCAAGTACTTTTTTGTAAATTGGGGTATAGTGGCTTTACAATGTTGTGTTAGTTTCTGGTGTACAATGAGGTGAATCAGCTATATGTATACATATATCCCCTCCCTCATGGACCTCCCTCCCCTCCCCATCCCATCCATCTAGGTCACCACAGAGCACCGAGCTTAGCTCCCTGCGCTTTACAGCACGTTCCCACTAGCTATCTGTTTTACACATGGTGGTGTATATATGTCAATCCCAATCTCCCACTTCATCCCACCCCACTCCCCCATGTCTACACATCTATCCTCTATGTCTGCGTCTCTATTCCTGCCCTGCAAATAGGTTCATCTGTACCATTTTTCTAGATTCCACATATATGTGTTAATATACAATATGTGTTTTTCTCTTTCTGACTTACTTCACTCTGTATGACAGACTCTAGGTCCATCCACGTCTCTATAAATGACCCAGTTTTGTTCCTTTTTATGGCTAATATTCCACTGTATATATGTACTGCATCTTTTTTATCCATTCATCTGTTGATGGACATTTAGGTGGCTTCCATGTCCTGGCTATTGTAAATTGTGCTGCAATGAACATTGACCATCTCCTAAAGTAATGAAAATAAAAACAAAAATAAACAAATGAACAAACATATGGACACCAAGGGGGAAGCAGGGGAAGGGGATGGTGGTGGTGGGATGAATTGGGAGATTGAGATTGACATATGTACACTAATATGTATAAAATAGATAACTAATAAGAACCTGCTGTATAAAAAAATCAAATAAATAAATAAAATGGAAAAAAATAAAATAAACAAATTGGACATAATTAAACTGGAAAGCTTTTGCACAGCAAAGAAAACCATAAATGAGACGAAAAGACAATCCTCAGAATGGGAGAAAATATTTGCGAACAAAGAAACTGACAAAGGATTAATCTCCAAAATATGCAAACAGCTTATGCAGCTTAATATCAAAACAACAAACAACCCAATCAAAAAATGGGCAGAAGACCTAAATAGACATTTCTCCAAAGAAGGCATACAGATGGCCAAGAGGCACATGAAGAGATGCTCAGCATCACTAATTATTAGACAAATGCAGATCACAGCTACAGTGAGGTATCATCTCACACAGATCAGAATGGCCATCATCAAAAAATCTACAAAGTTCATGATAAACCTCAAAATATCTCATAAAATGCCAACTGTAACTCAGTGAAGATCAAAATAAAATTATTTTAAGAAGTGTACCCTTTTCTCTAATATTTATGACTGGGAAAGCAAAGGATTTAATGTATGACAAAGGAACATCATGCATACAAGCCTTCTATTACTTACAATCATCTCTGACTTCTCCATATTTTTTATATTCTATATCCAATCAAATTTAAAATCATGTCAATATCACTTGATTTATTTAACAAATAGTTATTTAACACCCACCATATCCAATCACTCTAGTAGGATGCTAGGACTAATAAAAATATAGTAATAAAGACAGTACAGGAGACAGACATCAAAGAAAAAAATTGCATAATTATAACCTCTATTTTGCACTGAAGAAAAGTTAGAGTGATCTATAAGAGTACCTGATCTAGCCTAATAAATTCAAGGAAGGTTTCCTTGGAGAAATTCTATTTGAGTTCAGATCTGAAGAATGAGAGTGAGTCAGGAGCAATGAAGGAAATCATTCTAGTCCCTGAAACCCTGAGAACAAGGAGGGGAAAAGAAAGTCAATATGGGGCAGCACAGAGAGTGAGGAGGGAAAATGAGAAGATGAGACAGGAGTTAGGTATGGAAAGCCTCATACAGCAGGAGGTTTTTAAAGAACACTCTAGATGCAGAATACAAAATGAATTCGTGGCAGGCAAAAAAAGTAGATGTGAGAACAATTAGGAGACTACCTCAATAATGCTGGGGGAAGGAGATTATTATTACACAGAGCTGGGTATTGAGGGCAGTAGAAATGGAGACGTGGATAATACTGAGAGGTACTTAAAATGAAGAGTCAAAATTACTTGGTAGAGTTGGATGTAGGGAATGAAGAATAAAGAGGTGTCGAGGATGATTCCTAGATTTCTGGCATGCCTAGTTGATGGAGAGTGCTGCCATGCATTGAGATACAGGAGTCTAGAGTAGGACCAGAGCTGGGGGAAGAAAGTAGTAGTGGGATATGGATAAAACAAACATCAAAAAAGAGATTCTGGCTCCTTCAGGTACTGAAAATCATAGTAATAGGAAGAATAAGATCCAAAAGAGAGGCAGAGAATAAGACCAGTAGTTTCTGATCTTCACTTTTTGGGGGTTTTAGCCTAGAGGAAGGAAGGCATAAGAAAAAGGAGTTGAAAGAAACAAAAAAGGAAAGAGACTTTTGCTCATTAGACTAATATAAGATTAGTGTTAGTATTAGATTAGTGTAAGTATTAGTATAAGACTTAAGATTTGGACACATTTCCTTTAATGTTAGTTTGTTTTTTCCCCCAATTCTTACCCACCAGCCATGCCTTTGCATGAACTTGGAGAGCAACTCCATAGCAAGTAAACCTGGCATCTCAGTGTAATTAAGGAAAGGAAGGTTTACTGTTTAACTGTCCTAAACTGCCTCTTGTTTCTGTCTTGTATGATGGGACCCAGAGGTTCTCCCAGGCTCCTTGGGGATGGTATGCACAAGAAGCAGTTGGAGCCTTCCAAAGGCACTGGAGAGGACCTCTTGGCCAGGGTCTAGACAGAAGGTGTGGTAGAGCATTAGAGAGGATTGTCACCTATGAGTGCTGAAGGCTCTGACAAATTCTAGAGAGGTGGGCTAGTCCATACATTATACTGGAGCAACAAGGTGAGCACTCATCAGACAGGGTGACTGGATAAATACTAGGAGAGAGGTGGCTAAAGTGACCAGAAAATGCCACAATGATTAACAGCAACAGCAGAAACTTTTCTCCACTAGTACAATGTCCCTCTTATATGTCAAACGCCATCTTGGGTAAGAAAAGGAGGAAAGAAGTGAAAAGAGAAAATTGAGCATTTTGCTTAAAGTGACTTTCCATTACCACATTGAGCTAAGTGTATGTGATTTACTGAATAAGACTTTTCCCCTCTCCCAAAGTTCAGGAGGTTCAAGAGGAAGATCAAATAACTTAAAGACATAATAAAGAAATGTTTTTCTTTATATATCTGAACATACTGCAAGTAAATTTAAGCCTTTATATTTAAATATGGAATAAAATTGAATTGAAGATTCATTACTCAGGTAATGATTCAATGACAGGTAAATACCATGGACACATCTAACATCTTTTAATGTGTCTTACTTCAGTTGGACTTTGTCTACAAAAGTGAAGCTAGAGGTACTATAATAATGTGGGAAGTGACACTCATTACCACTGTCAGAGACAGAATTCTGAGTTGAATTAGCATTAACATGATATAAATTAGTGCATTCTTTGGTATGTTTTCACATAAAACCTGAGATACAAAGAAACAATAGGATTATAATCTATTTAATGGATCACTTCTTTAACATGGTTGCTTTTACCATAGACTTAGGTCCAAATCTTCAGCCTTTGATGGCTGTACTAGACACCAGATCTTTAGAACTACATATATTTTATGATTAAGTTTTTGCAAAAAAAATAACAGAATAATATTTTTAAGCATAAGAGAGGAATTCTTTACTTACAATCCCACTTCCAAGAGACATGTTGGTGATTTATTTCCATTACTTCCACATCCATCTATATGTGTATATGTATTATATGATTAAGTGCATGATTTCTAGGTGCAGAAGTGCAGTCACTAGCAGATTCTTTTTCTCGAAATTCCTAAGCCTTTACAATGAACTCAAAAGTCTATTGCTAAAATATATATAAGCTTTACTGACAGCTCCCAGCTTTCTTCTGAGGGGAAAAAAAAGAAGATTTCTAGTCTTATGGACTGTTTGTGTTCCCCTCCCTCCCCACAAAATTCATATGTTGAAGCCCTAACCCCTGATGTGATGGTATTTAGAGGTGGGGCTTTGGGAAGTAATTAGGTTTAGATGAGGTCATAAGGGTAGGGCCCCCATGATAGAGTTAGTATCCTTATAAGAAGAGGAAGAGACTATAGCTGTCTGTCTCTCTGCCAAGTGAGGGCACAGTGAGAAGGGGGCTGTCTACAATGCAGGAAGAGAGCCCTCACTAAGAACCTGTCCATGCTGGCACCCTGCTCTTGGACTTCCCAGCCTCCAGAACTGTGAGAAATAGATGTCTGTTGTTTAAGCCACTCACTCTATGGTATTTGGTAACAGTAAATCAAACTGACCAAGATGTCTAGTCAAAGAGAGTTAGTAATTGCAATTTCCTACTATTCCAGGATGCTTTACTAATGGAATAGAAGAGTGAGTAGAGGGAACCCGACAATTTTCTGTCTTGTTTGACCAAAGGAGGAGCTGCATTTATATCAGCAGGTCTAGGTATGAAATGGTGTCTTGAGTCCAGTGGTCAGTGCAGATCCTTTTACTTTTGACTGTCAGAGAAAGTTGGTCAGGGGGCCTTCAGTTTTATGGAGACAGCTGGGTCTAGTTCTTACACTGGCCAAGAGTGGTAAGGCAATAGGAAGTACACTTCCTGATTATATCAAAGTTGGTCCAGGAGCTATGGATTCCAGAGCAAAATAATCCCCCAGGCCTCCTCAAACATAAAACTAAAACCCAATCACACACTTAACATTTCTAAACTTATGCTGGTCTTTAAATTCAGCTGGTTATATGGTAACCAAATTGCTTAAACCAATTTAATATCTAAGTCTTCTGGGCTTGAATTTCTCTTGTTGACTGGAGACCAAAAAAATTTCATTATAACATGACATTTGCTTGAGGAGCCCTAGGCTTCAGAGAAAAAGATTTGTTATAGACAACCATAACTGAAAAACATATGCAGATAAAAATATATGAATATATTAAAATAGGGAAATATTTACAGTTTTGTCACTTAACTTTATTTCATGAACATTTTCATAAGTCAGTGAAATTTCTTCAAATTCACCATTATTGAGTGGTTGCTGAATATTTCATCATACTGTTGTAGTAGAAAGTCCCTATTTTGGGATATATAAACTATTTTCAACTTTTATATACTATATAATAGTAATATATAACTATACATAAAGCATATGTATTATAAATACATAAAATGTTATTTTATTTATTATAATTTCTATTAGGTAACTGACCTTGAACATATATCATTGTCAATGTCTCTGATTATTTTTATAATATAGATTCCTAAATGTAGAGGTCTTGGGTCAAATAAAATATCCTTTTTAAAGTTTTTGAAGCCTAGATATAAATTGCTTGTAGGAAGTTGATCCATTTTTATTCCTATTATTTCTAATATCAGTATTCACTTAATTTTTCTTTATTCTCAGCATTTCTGTTATAAAATTTTATTAAGTATAATTTGGAATTTGAAACACTAGAATGGTGTCATGTGTTCTGTTAAGATGCAATACTATTAGATTAAAAGTGCACTGCGTAACAAATAAACAGATTTACTTAGCATGTTATTTTTATTTAATAATTCCAAATTGGATTAAGATGGACAAAATTTAGGAAAGAATCTTAAACCAGGATGGGAAAAGTGTGATGTATTGATGGAAACATTATTAAGGTTTTAATTCCCATTAGTTTGAGATGAAAACAATTTACACTCATTAATGCACAGAACACATGAGACTTTTAGACTTGTAACATCAGGGATTTGTAAAAATTCATATGTATAATTTAAAATAAAACATATAGATAAGTGAACTGACTTTCATTCTATTTTACACTATACAATTTTCTTTGGGGAATTATTGGCTTTATTTAGTCCATTACATAAAGTATTATTTCAGAATAAAATTTAAATATATTTATTAAAGCTCTACATTATTAAGCAGCTATATGAACATAAAAGTTGAGATAAGGATCAGATGTAACCATTTCAAATGTAATAGTCTATGGTATCACTATGTTCTATATTCTAATTAGGTGCTGCTCTGGATTTGGATAAAAGAAATGTTCAAAAATAAAAGTCACTAATATGTATAAAATAGTTAACTAATAAGAACCTGCTGTATAAAAAAATAAATTAATTAAAAAAATAAAATATTATACATGTTGATTAACTGCAGTAGTTTCCTAGGGACAAGACATTTTATTCCTTCTGTTAAGCAGGTGTGCCTGTCTTAGGCAAGTGTAAGACAATTTAGCTGTGCTTGTGTTTGATTAGATTTACTTAATATGCACTTTTTCTCTATAAAGACAAATTTTATGTACATTAGTTACATACCTGTTTCTAAAAACTCCTGAGCCTTTATTTTGTGCTGTCTACTCATTAATAGTCATAGTCATGGTTTTAAATAAGGAAGCAAGCTGTTTCCCTGAAGATGTGAACATATCATTTCAAAATATATGTTCTCTATCCTTACCTATTATAAACAATATTTTGTACCAATAGAATCAGGGCATTGTCCTTTTCATTGTTAGAAGAAAATTATTTTTATGTATACTTTTTGACTGGAAAGTACCAGTTTTCTAACTATACATTTGAATTTGTCTACAGACTGAGAAAAAAATAGGTTCTTTTTAAATAATAATAATTGCAGATAGCACTCAGAGTCAAGGCATTTTTTACAGGCTTCACGTATAATAATGCATTTAATATTCACAGGAAATTTGTGAGACAAAGATATATTGACAGGGTGAAAGAGAATAAACTGATATTTAATACAAGAACCTCTTAGACACATCATTTTTCTTTATAAATAATAGATTTCATGAGTATTAAAAGGTATCCATTACTGGTTATTTATGGTATCTCTTTATCAAATACGATAATGCATTTTAAAATCCTTTATAAGCTGTTTATATGTGAGAAAAATGTAACTTGTCCCCAATATCTAGCCACAACTATTTTTATGCAATAGAAATTTTTGCTAAACACAGAGAAATACTTCATATTCTATCTTTGCCTGAAGATAGGTGTGACCATATGATAAAGTTCTGGCTAATGGAGTAGATAGAAGTGTATGCAACTTCTGGGCAGTGCTTTTAAAGGGAGGGGGCCAGCATTCCATTTCCTGTTTTATTCACCTGGCTGGCTAGAATGTGGCCATGGCAACAGGAGGCAGAACAACCTTCTGGGACCATGAGATGGAAGCGGCCTGTTGAGGATGGCAGAGCAACAAAACAGGAGCCTAGATCTCTGACAGCTTTGATGATGAGAGTCACTGTACCAGCTTAGAATGTTACATGAAAGGCAAAGTTCAATTCTATTTAGAATACTGCTGACTTGGGTAGCAGCAGTTTAAATGATATATTTACAATTTTTTTTATTTTATATAGGGCTACAACTGATTTACAGTGTTGTGTTAGTTTCAGGTATACAGCAAAGTGATTCAGTTATACATATGCATGTATCTATTCTTTTTCAAATTCTTTTCCTGTTTAGGTTATTGCAGAATATTGAGCAGAGTTCCCTGTGCAATGCAGTCTGTCCTTGTTGGTTATCTATTTTAAATATAGTTTTGTCAATCCCAAACTCCCAATTTATCCCTCCCCCCGACCTTTTCCCTTTGGTAACCATAAATTTGTTTTCTAAGTTTGTGAGTCTGTTTTGTAAATAAGTTCATTTGTATCATTTTTGTTTTAGATTCCACATATAAGAGATATAATATGATATTTGTCTTTCTCTATCTGATTTACTTCACTTAGTATGATAATCTTCAGGTCCATTCATGTTGCTGCAAATGGCATTATTTAATTCTTTTTAATGGCTGAGTAATATTCCATTGTATATATTGATATGTACCTCATCTTTATCCATTCATCTGTCGATGGACATTTAGGTTGCTTCCATGTCTTGGCTATTGTAAACATCACTGCAGTGAACATTGAGGTGCATGTATCCTTTCAAATGATTGTTTTCTCCAGATATATGCCCAGGAGTGGGATTGCTGGATCATATGGTAGCTCTATTCTTAGTTTTTTAAGGAACCTCCATACTGTTCTCCATAGTGTCTAATTGCTTTTATTTCTATTACTCTAGGAGATGGATCTAAAAAGATATTGCTGCGATATATATCAGAGTGTTCTGCCTGTGTTTTCCTCTAAGAGTTTTATAGTGTCCTATATTTAGGTCTTTAACTCATTTTGAGTTTATTTTTGTATATGGTGTTGGAGAGTAAAACAATAAAAAATAAATGATATTTTAATAAAGTACAGTACAGTTTACTTATTCTACTGTTGCTATCATGACTACTACTACTGACTGTATACCCATTATTACATAACTACGGAGTGCTATTAGTACAGTTTATCAGACATCAGCTAGACCAGTATGTTCCCACCCTTATCCCATATTTGTCAAGTGAAGAAACTAAGTCACAAAACTTAGATTTTAGATTTTAAGTAAACTGCCTAATTGCAATTTAATGTTGTTTAATAGTCTTAGGCTTCTGTTTTTCTTTTTCTTCTCCATTCTATAGTTAAAAATAAAGTGCATATAATGTCAATAGTATGAATTGACATAATATTGACATACTATCTATATTACTTGCTTTACCTATATTACTTGTTCCAAGAATTTAATTTTAAAATAATTTAAGAGTATAGATATCCATGAAAATTATTCATTTAAAAAATCTAGTTTTAGAACAATATGTGTTCTATGACCCAGTTTTTGCTTCAAAATGTATATTTTTGTGTTTATATTTGCATGGATGCATCTATGTATATTCAAATAAAAATTCTTATGGAAGCATACATATCTCAGTATTGCCCTCTGGGAGAAAAGTTAAAGATAATAAGGGAAGAACTTTGACTCTTTTTTCTTTATACACCCCTGTATTAATTGAATTTTTCAATGATAATTTACAACTTTTGTAATCTATCTTTATAAAATTTGCTTTACCAATTTTATATGATCCCATCCAAAATAGCAATAAAAAATCCAAAATTTGGGGACATAAATACAACTAAATCCATTTAAATTATTTAAATATGTCATTAATTTTATGTAAGTAAAACATAGCTAAATGGAGCAAACAAACAAACTCTCTATACAGAGCACTAGAGCAATAATGAGTAACCCAACAGGGATTACTCCTTACTCTAGCGATGAAGAGTAATAGTGTAGGTGATTGTCAAGGTGTGTCGTCAAACACTGAGTCAGAGGGTATAGAGGTGCTGTCTTCCTCATTGTAAATAGTATAAGAAAAAGTGGGGGGAAGAAGACAAAGAGAAGGATGGGAAGAATAAAAGAAAGAAAGAGGAGAAGGAGGAGGGAAAAAAATTAGAGAAGAATAAAATATAATCAGATTTTTACCAGTCCCATATAGAGATTATTTGAGAATAAAAAGGTAAATCTGACCTCACTAGTCAATGTCTCAATTACTCAGTGAGCAAAATTAGTTCATGTGTTCTTGATATGATTTAAGATTTTTTCTCAATCATGTGAAAACTTTTATAAAATATGGAATTTTACTAATATCATAGCATATAGCATTAGAGCTTTGGTATTTTCAGGAATTTTAACTTGTTTTAAAGAAAATCTTCCAGGTACAAAGCAATCTACTCTGAGTTTTACCTATTTTTGTATTGTGTCAATTTTTTTACTGGAAGTAAAGAAATAATGAAGAAAAAATCAGTAAAAGCTATTTTTCACAAATGTACCAAGACACAAATAAAACACAGAGAATTAGCCTATAAATACCATAGTTCACACATTCATGGAAGATAGGTAATATGACTCATCTTATGGTTAAATTGACCATGGGAGGTTGTGAAGAAATTAATACTCCATGTGTTACTTATATAATAAATGTGTTTATACACTTTGAAAGGGAATAAAGAACGAAGTTCTGTTTTTAATCAGTATGGTTTGGAAAGAAAATAAAATTAGTGATATTTATAATAAAAAATTTAATATCCACATGTTCTGTTTTCAAACAAGGTTGTGGGAAATGAGTAAGCTATAAGACAGCTAGAAATAAAAAGCAAAGATGATACATTTTCCTTAATGAATACATTTTGTTACAGTATAGGACAAGTTTGTCTCAATATTGTTATTTTTTTCTTGGTTAAATTTCAGTTCTGTTGAATCATGTGAGAGCAAAGATTAAACTGGGATTTTGTTTTAAGAGAGGAAGGGAGAATACAGGCAGAGAAAAACACCATAGAAATTTAAACACTGAAAAAGTTAAAATATAACTGAGTGATTAAAATCGTTAACCTCCAATGCAACCCAATACTTGTAAAATCTAGTGTTTCAGGATTCAAACTAAAAATCTAGAACCCACATAAAGCAATGGTTAATTAAAAGAAAAACTCTACAGAAATAATAGTTTCTGATATAGAGTAAAATGACTTTCTAAGTAGGTAATTGAGCTATAGGAGAAAAACAAAGGTTTAAATCTGAATAAGGGACAATTAAATGAAAATTACAGTGCAAGCCTAATGACAAAATTCTATTAATCTTGTTTCTTGTGAGTTTATCTTTATATATATTTCAACTGAGTAATATAATTGGTCTTTTAATAACATGTTTTCTATTTTTTTCCTAGAAAAAGAAGAAAAGTAGAAAAAGGAGATAATGAAGAAACAGCCATTATTCAGTCATTTTTCTGCAGCTTTACCTGAAAGGAGAATTGCTTCTATGTGATTCATTACAAGATACCAACAGCATCAGGTAGCAATTATCTTCTATTATAGTGCCAATATACCTGGATAGAATAATCAGGCTTTATGCCATTTCAGTATAAATGTATTTTTTTAGTAAAAATGCCATAAATGTGTGTTCATATGTATGTGTTTATATAGATGAGAAACAGAACATTTTATTAACTATCATTTATTAAGAGAATTTCCAGAAGATTTGTGCAACAGAGATAACAGATGTTTTATGTAAAAGAAAGTACAATGAAGAATGGATATACTGCAAATTGTGGTAATCAAATGCATAATTAGATAACAAGATGCTAGTTTAAAATATATAGTCAAGTCCTAAAGTTTTTTCTTTCTTTTTTAATACATGTCCTAGAGTTGTTTTTTGAAGACTACTATATCCTTAGGTAAAAACATCACAAGATTTTTGACAGTTCTTAAGTATCATCATTCTATATTAATTATGGAATTTGTGATACTCCCAGAAGTATAAATAATCTAGGTACATAAGGAAATGGCAATTTTATGATGACTCTTAGCACATCTACATATATTCATTCATTCATCCTTTCCTTACTTATTGAGCACCTACGATACGCTAGACACTATTTAGTTCTAGGCATAAAATGGTGAAGAAGATAAGCACAGTTTCTGGTCCATGCATTTTCTTTTTTATTGAGAAACAGACAATGAACAAATATACTAACAAACAAAACAGTTTCAAATTGTCGTAAGTTCTTTAAGAGATAGAACCAAGGTGCTGTGCTAGAAACTAATGGCTGGAGGGGCTCGATGGTTATTTTCAAGATCGTTCAATAAGCAGGCCAGGGAATTCCTCTTTGGAGAGGTGTTTTTAGGCTGAGACCTACAAGACTAGAATAAACTGGGTCTGCCAAGATCCAGAAAAAGAAAATGAGGAAAAAGGACCCTTGGGAATCAGCCTCCTTGATTTGATATGTGTGGTCAGGGTGCAGTACCCTGGGGGAGAGGGTTGAGATGAGATTGGAAGAGGGAGGGGAGGGGGAGACCAGGCCCTACAAGTTGTGGTAGGAGGTGTGTATTTTAACTGAAGTGAAAAGAAAAATCACTGGAGTTTTAAGCAATTTTTTGACATAGATATTAATATTATTTGTCTGAATTAAACACTAGTTCCTAGATGCCTGAGACTCCAATATCAATAACTAGGCTATCTGACTCAAATCATAGATATTTAATATTATCCAAAGTGCAGAAAAGGCACAGGAAACTATGTTGGAAGAGGAGTTTGGGGTAGATTGAAGAGGAAGGGTTATGAGACTCCCTTATTATCCAGTAAAGTCAGAAAAAAAAAGATATCAAGGTGGAGAAAAAAGCAAAGAGTGAGACATAAGTGTCATAAGCTTTCACCAGCTCTTCTGAAATCCCCATCAGAGGTGTGGAGTTAATTGAGGGGAAAGTCCAATCAGGAGGGGTTTTGCCCATTTCTCTTCTGAACTCTGAAAATGGGACCTTACAGTGTGGTATTTGTAGCAACATGGGCCGGCCACGACACAGGAAAAGAAGTGAAGATACGGTGGCATTAAGCAGAGAGAGGACCTGAGACCGTGCTCAGAGCTTCCTTTGTTTCTTGGGGCATGCATGGGACTTAGAAGTGCCCACATGCCCCACAGAGAAGGTGCAGGAAGGTAGCTGAGTCCAGAGCTAGGAGACCAGCGTGTGTGTAGCTACACTGGCAAGAGGCAAGGTGGCTGTGGTGCAAAGCAAAAGCCTCAGCATAACTAGCCTCATCAGGCACCAGGTGGATGATGTTTCTGAACCTCGGAGGGGAGGATAACCAAGCTCTCACGTGTCCAGCAGAACAAGTCACAAATATACGCTGCACCTCAGAACATAGTGCAGTAAACCTGCGGATGGACCATCCATTATACAGCCGAGACCTGGGAGGATGCAGACGCCCAGAGGTCACCCCATGAGCTCCAGGTCTCCCCTCCACTTCTGCAGAGGCCCTTTTGTGTCCCCGCCCCCCAACATTGCCACTTGCCATTTTGAGACTTGCAGATGGCAGTCTGTAAAACAAAGCACTTTCCTGAAACAGGGTTCAAGCCAGAGTCTATGATGCTATTAATTAGCCAGTTAATATCCCCACCATGAGCTCCGTCCCTGTTTGGCAGGGTCAGGGCTTGTGAGGAAGATTAGATTTGTTAGAGAAAATCAAGAACCTTCAATTATTTGGTACATTGGAGTTGTCCTGAGTGTAAATGTACAGCATGAACACAACACTTAGATTTAATAATTATTCCATTTATTTCAGTTCATTGACTGTCCACATGTAATTAGTATACATTGACATATACATGTTTATGAAGGTTTGTGTACTGCTATTAAGGAAGTACTCTGAAATGAAGAGTATTCTGAACCTGAGTAAGAAATCTCCTGTTCCGTGGCTGACACTGTGACTGCCACCAGCTGGTTCTGTAACCTGGGGCAAGTCATTTAATTTCTCTGGGCATTCATTTTCTCTGAAAAAATGAGGAGACTGGACCAAATCATTGCTAAGGTCCATTTTGATTTCTGATGTCTGTCATGCGAGTGCTAAAATGAGGCCTGCTGAGATGATGGTGGTTAGATTTGCATTAATCAAGAAACAAGGATAATAAGTGTAGAACCATTTAGTAAATCCAGGCCATTTGCCTGGCACAAAGTAAGTCATTTTATGTAAGTTATTTCTAATCATCTAAATAAACCCACGAGGAAATAGAAGTTCAGAGAGGCTGTAATTTGTTCTGTGCTACACACCTGGTAGGTGGCAGAGGCAGGCTTGTGACCCATGGTTTTTCTCTGGAGTTTTTGAATTAGATAGTATGGTGCTTATTATTCATCTCTATTGTTGGATCTGAAGATTCCACCTTCTAAGCACTGTTAAAATCCTATCCTTCAAGCTCCTCAAGTTATGAAGCTATTTTTATAGCATCAAGGCAAGGAAAACTGTCCGAAGTTCCTGAAGAACTCAGTGATACCATTGATTTAGCGCTTATTTTCAAGGCATATATATATATATATATATATATATATATATATATACACACACACACACACATATATATATATGTATATAGATGGATAGATGGATAGATAGATAGATGATAGATAGATAAATCTCCTGTAAATATACCCTGTTTACCTACAACCAAATTGTATATGCTCTGAAGGAAGGCCAAGGACCCGGGCCAAGGAATGGTCAGGAGGTGTCTGGCACCACCAGGGCTGGAATTCAGAGTGCGGTGGTTGAGAGGTGGAAAAATCTCAGGAGCCACTCACTCCCAGGATCATGCCAGTGCAGGGCCACCTCACCCCAGGCCTGGCCGTGGGCAACATAAAGCAGCTGGTAGATAGGTAGCTCACTGGGGCCATTTGAAGTTCAGCAAGATTAGTTCTCAAAAGTGATATCTATAGAAGTTTGGCTGCACAGTGAGATGCTATGTGATGCCTAGAGAATCACACTTGTGGAGGGAAAACTGGTGTCCAGAAAGATAGAACAGGGCAGCGTTGGTGATATAGAGGTGAGCATAGCTGCCTTCCAGAGAGATAGATAAGAGGTAAGCCAGGGTGGGAGGACCTTCCCTGGTAGTGTATCCTTATGGTAGAATAATGGGTCACCAGAAGAGCTGAAACAAAGGTAAATGAGCAGATATCTTTCCATGCAATCATTTCCTGGAGCTAAACCATAGCGATGCAGTGTTACAAATGGAAAAGTTTCTGAAGCAACTCCTGTGTAGTGTTTTAAGGTTTTACCCATGTGTGTTAGTCTCTAGGGCTGCCATAACAAAACACTACAGACTGGGTGGCTGAAACAACAGAAATTAATTTTCTCACAATTCTCGAGACAAAAAGTCCAAGGTCAAGGTGTCAGCATGTTTGGTTTCTTTTGAGGCCTCTCTCCTTGGCAGAGATGGCTGTCCTCTCACCGTGTCCTCACAGTCTTTTCTCTGTGATCATGCATCCCTGGTTTCCCTTGTGTGTCCAAATTTCCTCTTCTCCTAAGAACACCAGGCAGATTTGATTAGGGCCCACTCTAATGGCTTCATTTTAACTACTTTTTTTCCTTTCCAGTTTTATTGAGGTATAATTGACATAGAGCACTGTATAAGTTTAAGGTGTACAGCATAATGATTTGATTTATGTATGTTGTTAATGATTATCACAGTAAGTTTAGTGAATATCCATTGCCTCATAGAGATACAAAATTAAAGAAATAGAAAAAAATATATTTTTTTTCCTTGTGATGAGAACTCTTAGGATTTACTCTCTTAACTTTTGTATATAATGTACAGCAGCATTGATTATATTTCTTATGCTGTACATTACATCCTAGTACTCATTTTTATCTTAGAACTGGAAGTTTGTACCTTTTGACTGTCTTCATCCAATTCCCCTCTCCCCACCCTCCATCCCTGGTAACCACATACCTCGTCTCTTTTTCTATGAGTTTGTTTTGCTTGATTTTGAAGTACAATTGACCTACAACACTGTGTTGGTTCCTGTTACACAATGTAATGATTTGATATTTCTATTCATTTCAAAATGATCACCATGATAAGTCTAGTTACCATCTGTCACCATGCAAATATATTGCATAATTATTGATTATATCCCCACACTGTACATTTCATATCTTTGATTCATTTGTTTTGTAACTGAAAGTTTGTCCCTCTTTTCTCCCTCACCTATTTCTCTCCTCCACCCATCCCATCCCCCCTCTGGCAACCACATGGATTGGATTAGGGCCCCCTCTAATGGCCTTATTTTAACTTAATCACTTCTTATTAAAGGTCCCATATCCAAATAGTCACATTCTGAGGTACTGGGGGTTAGTGTTTCAGCATATGGATTTGTGGGGGAACACAATTCAGCCCATAACACCATGGATTTAGTAAATTGGAAGATTTCATATGGGCACATATCCCTGTAATTGCTACCAGAATGACATAACCATTAATAGATAAGTACAGTTGACCCCTGAACAATTCATGGGCTAGGGGCACCAATCCCTGCGCAACTGAAGATCTGTGTGTAACTTTATAGTTGACCCTCTGTATCTGTAGTTCTGTATCCACAGATTCAGCCAACCTCTGATTTTGTAATACTGTGGTATTTGTTGAAAAAAGTCTGTGTATTAGTATTACAAAAACAAACTTGGGTCTGCTCTCCCATGCACAGCAAAGCAATCTCCTGACTCCAGGTTGTGGTGAAGGAAAGAACTGAGTTTACTGCCAGGCCAAACAAGGAGTCCTGGTAGCTAATGCTCCCTGATGGATTTCAGGGAAATTTTAAAGACAAGCTGAGGAAGAGAGTTGCAGGGTATGTAATCAGCTCATGCACAATTCTCTGATTGGTTGATAGTGAAGTAACAGGGTGATATTACAGGGGTTGACATCAACAGTCCTCAGGTTCTATTCAGTCTGGGAGCTATGTGTTCATGGTCATCATGCAGTTAGCTTCTTCCTACTGGTGGGGGTTTTAGTATCTGCAAAACAACTCTCTATGTCCTTCAGGGAGGAACTAAAGATTCTGTGACTCTACTATATGACTAGTCTATTGTTTAAATCGTTACCAGTTCTCGTGGTCCAACTGCTATCTTTGGTTACTACATGTTCACATTATTCCAATTATTAACTCTTAAGCCTTTTGTGACTCAAAGGAGACCTGGGAAACTAAAGCTTTTCTATAAACAAGAGACTGACAGAGGACATTGTGGTGGTGGGGGGGGGCTGTCCCGGTAAGGACCGCCCCCCAATAGGGTCCTGTCCAGTTGTATTAGTGGGCTCACACTAATACATGGGCTCAAACCCATGCTGTTCAAGGGTCAACTATTTCATTTATTTCTTCATCTTTCAAAATTCAGTTCTGACAGCATAAGAATCAATATGATTTTTTGAATGAATTAATTAATTGAAGTTTACTATCTTGGATGGTCAGTAACACACTATCTGAATAATAAAACTTGAGTTAATTAGAGATATAGCTGAGATGCAAATTAATAAATCTCCCACTCTTTATTATTTGAAAGTTAATATTTTAATTAAATAATTGAACCTAAGCAATGTTACAATCTAAGTAGATAATTCTTATATAGCAGGAGCTCTTCTCTTTATAGCAAATATCTGAAATTGAATACTTTTTGTTCCTTCTTTTTTATTAGCTTTAATCAGACCTAATTCATATTCCCAGTATGAATTGGATATTTATCACCCTTAATCCTATATTAACACTAATTCATCTTTGGACTGGCTTTCTAGTCTTAGGTTATCTTGAAGTAAAAATATCATTTTGCATTTAGCTGCTGAAAAGGTCTCTGTATCACGCATATGTATTTTAAGTATTTATTCAAACCATTATGATAATAATGTATAGTCTCCATTGAATTTTAATTTATTTATTATATTTTTAGCCTTATACAGCTCCTCATCAGCCAAAAGATCAGGACCTTTTCCCTTGTATCCTCTGGGCTAAGATTGCATGATTTATCTTTATCACATAGCCGTGAAAAGAAAAGAAAAACTAATTGTCTAGGTTTTCTTTTTTTGCACATTGGAGTGTACCACCAACATTCTTGTCAAGATGCTCTCTAATCAGATGATTATTCTCCTTTTGGCTCTTTAAAAATAAAATAGTCCATCACTCATCAATTATTACTAGCAAAAATCACTGACTTGTTTTAATTTGAAATTTAAATTGAATAGTTTCCCCTTAGAAACACACCAGTGGCAACTGAGCACAGAGAACCTATGCAAAGTTACTCGAGACATTTGTTTTTGGAAAAGTCTTTATTTTTATTTATTACATGTATTTTTATATTCTGTTTTACTTGAAAGATTTGAGGCCGATTATAAATTATGAGATGAAACAGTATATTCTTTATACAGAATAGAATTTCTTATTGAGTTTTCATAAGATTAATTTAAAATAGCATTTAGCAAATAAAGCTTGTGCAAGTTTAAAAGACCACAAAAGATATAAACTCATAGATGGAATAATTATTCATTTTACAGTAAAGAAACTGAAGCTAAGATCATACAGGCAAAGTTGTATACAGAGGAATGATCTTGAAAGGATTTTCATTTTCAGGTTCAGAAATTGTTTGAGGAAAGTGTTCCTGACAGTGCCATTGAGGAGCAAATAAGTGTTCTTGCAGCTAAACCTGCATGAACCAAAAATAATTAATTCATTAGGAGGAGTGTTGAGGTACTGTGGTAGGATTTAAAGCCAATGGGAGAATGAGTCTTGTCTTGTGTACTGGACGAAGAAAGTCAGTTGAGAAATAGAATAAAGTTCAGTATGACTTAATTGCATAGTTTGTGACAATGCTGTCTGACCAAATGGACTGAGATGGAAGAAGTGGGGTTAAGGACGCCTGTGAGAAAATGCCTGCATCTGATCCATTTGTGAATTAACTGAGGTCTGGAGAAAAACTATGGTGATGAAAATGTGGTAAAGAAAAACACAACAGGAATTGACTCACATACTCACATATTAAGTCCTAAGGATAGACTCATGACACTGAAATTAGGTCAAAATTTCAAAAAGAAAAATAAATCATTAATAAAGAAAGTAGGAAAAAGTTATTATTAAAGAGGAAAAACAGGGTTAAGGATGAGGACATCCAAAATTGGGGCTTTACTTTTTTTGTAGAGTAAATGAACTAAGCCTGTATTCATATTTCCTCAGGAATTATTGCTCACAGATTATTTTAAAAATAATGAAAAGTGGTAGCTTCTTTTTTTTATTTTACAATAAACTAATATGACCACATAAACGTATATTGACCACATAAAAAGATTCTAAATGCACCTCGCCTTTTGTACTTTGTGTATTTAGCAGCTCTACTCAGAGGGTCTTATATTTTGGACCTGAGAGCCAGTCTACATGACAGCACACATATGCAATGATGAAGGCCAGGGGGAAAAGATGTCTTTGCTTTCACACTTCCTTTGTACAAAGTCACTTGCCAATATGGAAAAACTCCCTTTTCTTTCTTCCCAGTGATGTTTACGGTAGGGAGGCGTTTGCATATTGTTTCACAGTGTGCATTTGCAAGCTGTTTGGATGCTCAGCATTCTACTTCTGAGGACCTTGAGCTGGTGGGAAAGCTCAGAATCAAGTCATTTGAAGTGGGAAAACAACTCTGATGTATTGCTCCTTTTCTCTGTTTTCCTTGGTTGCTCAGCCCCCTACAGTGTTTTCAACCCTAGAAGTGTGAACGGCAGTGCAAAGCAAAAATATCACCACGGCTAAGGATATGTCTAATCTAAATTCGTCCATATGCATTCAGCCATTAACTGTACAACACTTTCTGAAAAGGGAGTATACATCACAGTTCAAAACTGGGCAACATCATGAAAAAGAACCAGCTTAACTGGGGTTGAGGAAATAACTTTTTTAAGTGACTGCTCCAAGGTCATGAGATTTGGCAGTATACCTGAATAAGAAATATCCAAGGTTTATTACGTTACCTCACCTCTTCTTTTACTACATGCTTTGCGTTGTGGAAATTGGTGTTGAAATCCCAAGAATTATTTGATAATACTTGGTATGAGTTGAATTACGTTCCCTAAAAAGCCTATGTTGAATTCCTACCTGCTGTTACCTGTGCATGTGACCTTACTTGGAAAAGACTCCTTCCTTCCAGAACTGTGAGAGAGGACATTTTTTGTTGTTGTTATAAGCAGCCCAGTTTGTGGAATTTTTTTACAGCATCCCTGGGAAACTAATACATATTCTGAGCTCAATTTTTTCTCTGATTATAAATTATCTACTTATTGTTATATTTTCATTACTAAAAAAAATGTTCCCAATTTTTATTTAGAGAATATTGAGATACCTTAAAAGACTTCTAGTAACGTTGGGAACTTCTGAACAGAGCATACAAATTTAAAGGGAAAGAAACATTTCATCACCTTAATGAATCAATGTCGATTGTGTGAATATGAACATTCTCATTTCCATCTTCAGTCTGGCCTTGGCTTCACTTGCTAGCACCCCAGAATTAGATTGTATGAACTGTTAACTTCCTGAGGGTCTCAGAAGGAGAGACTGATGAGGATGGTGGTAGTGGTGGTGATTACTAGAAACAGGATAATTCATATCTTAAATCTTTTTAGCTTGATAAGCATTTGTTAGTACTTACTGACATGTTATATACACAAGTATATATATATATATAGTGTGTGTGTGTGTGTGTGGTGTGTGTGTGTGTGTGTGTGTGTGTGTGTATGCACACACACATATATTTACCTTTTGGATAAAAATGTAGTTTTCCATTTCCTTTCATCATAGATTGGATTCCCCAGAAAGCAAAGCCTGAAATTGAAAGGAGTATTTACTGGGGCATATGAGCTACATACACATATTTACTGAGGGAACAAAGCATGGAAGGAGGGAGATTTACTATAATTTTTTTATCAAGTTGGCCACTTATTTGGGAAATTCTGGAGTTACAACTTTATGGTAAAGAAACTCCTCTATATCCACAACAAACTCAGTGAATATAGCCTTCCACCTCCTTGACCAAAAGCCCGGGCCCTCTCTAGAGGTCACCACTTCTCTTTCAGTTCACCAAGCAGAGGCAGCTTAATCTCTCACACTCCAGGTATTATAGAACCCCAATGAGATCAGGGAGTCTCTTTGCTTCCCCTGTTACATTGTTTCCCTGTCTTAAATTTCTGACCCTTTCCTTTGATTCTCACAATCTTTCTGTGCACTCCAGCTACTGCCCGCAATTATAATGACTTCAATATTTACCTGAAGGAGACACCAAACATGTGGACTCTCAGTTCCCAGACCTTCTGGTTTCCAAAAGCCTTCCTTACTCTGGAGTTCAGCCATTGTCTGCCACTGTATTTACCTTAACCTCTTATTTTACCAATACCTTAAACTACCTTGCCTCTATATCTCATGAGTGGAGGCCTTAATCTAGAAGACCCACACATCCAAACTGTTTCCTGGAAAGTTGGCTGTCATGTTGGAGCTGCAATAGGAAGAGGTCATATGTCAAGGAACTGAAGGCAGCTGGTAGCTGGTAGCGAGCGAGGAGCTAAGGCTCTCAGCCCAACAGCTCACAAAGAAGTAAATCTTGCCAACAACCATGGGAGTGAACTTGGATGCAGATCTTGCCCTAGTTGAGCCTTGAAATGACTGAAGCCCTGGCTAACACCTTGATTACAATCTTGTGAGAAGCCTTGAGCCACAGGTCCCCAGCTAAGTATACCCAGATTCCGGACCCACAGAAACTGTGAGATATTAAAGTTGTTCTTTTAAGCCATTAAGCTTTGGTGCCATTTGTTATTCAGCAATAGATAACAGATGGGGTATCTAAGCACCACACCCCCCCAAAAATAGTCATCCATTCCTTTGGAAACTGACATAAATCCTGAAAACCAGTGTTTTGTAATTAACTGTTAAGTGAAAAGCAACAATAGAGCCTCTAAGAAAAAGAGCCAGAAAGAAAGAGAAAATAGCCCAAGAGAGAAACATATACCCCATGATACACCCCATGAATGCATCCAGATTTCTGCCTTTCCCATAAAAGTGCTGTTGATGCCATTACTATTTATTGTCGGCTCCTAAGGACTCGGTATTCTCATCAAACAGTACATAATGGACAGAATGACTCTAATGCATTTTTAAGCCCTCTTTCCACACTACATGAGCAATTTAATAACACTTATTTCTTCCTATTTCCAGCCTTCCCCTGCTTAGACAATTTATGTAGTAGCATTTTTGTCTTATCCTACTCTCACCAATAGGATGTAGTAGAGTAGGTTTTTCCAAATTCTTCTTTCCACACTTTATTCCTATTGTTGCCTATATGGACTCTGATAATAATGCTAACAAAATGATGATGATGGAAGGGTCTAATCATATGCAGTTATGGACCATTCAGGAGCAGGTCACTATCATTAACCTTTGTCCCTGCATGGTTAGACTCCATTGTTCCCATGTGGTGTCTACATTCTAAATTTATCTTAGGATTTGCTTGTACTATACTTTTGTACTACATCTCAGAATGGTATAGCTAAACCAGTTTAGACACGAGTGTACTCTTCTCATAGCATAAGAATGGTACCAGTTCAATCAGTGGCATCCATAAAACTTCAGAATAGCAGAAGGATTAACAACATGGATGAGCTATTGGTCTCTCAGTGTCTCAGTTTACTGATCTGTCAAATGGGGATAAAAAGTCATCTCTACCTAATGGTTGTTGTGAGCATTAAATAAGTTTAATACTTAACTTATTTAAAAGAGTATCTGGCGCATAGGAAGTTCTAAGTGTCAGCTGTATATGCCATATGTGAACCTTCCAAAAATAGGAAAATCTCACTTCTGTAAACAATCTCCAAAAGGTTTTCAGGCCAGTGTTTGAGTGTTGGTATAATGATGCTCAGGACAGCACTTCCCAGTCTTTCTTGGGAGCATATTTTTGTTTTGTGTTTGTTTTAAGACTAAGAAAAGGTCCAATCTCACCATTTGATAGAATGAAACAAAACCATTAAATAAAGGAGGATGTGCACCTCATATTTTATGGTACCTGTATGATGTTTCTGGCTTTAACATAAGCCAATACATTATTTTTAGCTCTACAAAATGTAATAACACAAAAGAAATGGGCCGTACTGGTGGAAGTGAGTAAGCTATCTATCTATTAACCAGTCCATTCAGAGAGTTAAATCTTTTTCTTTGCCTCAATCACATTTAATGCATCTTTGCCAAGAGTCCCGGATATCACACTTTTGAAATATCAGAAGAATATAATGAAAAAATATCCAAAAGCCTGTTTTTATGTCTAGATAGTGTCTTTTTATATTTTACTTTTTTATTTTTATAGGAATTCACTGTCAGCAGAGAGCTTTCAGGTCCTAGAGTTTATCTATAGCTCTGGCGAAAGCTCCGCCTGTCTACTTTTGGCTTGTGAGAGTTTCTTTCCTTTGGGGCGGTGGCTGGTGCCAGAATGAGAGGAAATATCATGCCCTCCGAGAGTCAAGAGCAGCTGGCGCAATTGCCTTGGTGTTTATGGGATATTATAGGCATAAAGGCACATTTGGAGCTGGTTGGGGAACGAACTTAGTGCTTCTTTCTTTTATCTTTATAATCCACTTTCCTAGCAAGGATTATCCTAGCATTCATATTAAATTTAGCAAATGCAGATAAAAAGAAGAAATAAAGAAAGCTAGGCTGCCACAAGGTACTCTGACAAGGCAATCCATATGCTGGGCAGATAAACTGCCTTTTATCAAATGAAATAATAAAGACACAAAGAAACTTGTTCAAATTTTTTTTTTTTTTGAACAGTGAAAACCATTTTTGTAGGAATTAACCAGAGGGAGTTGTACATCTGGAAAGCAGTAAACACATAGTTTCTGTTTGGGAGAAAACTGACATTGTTGCCCCCAAAATTATACATCTGGAGTATGATCCAAATTTGTCAAGCTGGGGGTATCATGGAAAGGAATTTTCTACCAGAAATTTGCATTAGATGGTGTTTTTCATTATTTATTTTAATGACATCTTCCTTCGTTTTTGGCAGAATTTTTATAGTGTGTATTTCATGAAGAGCTACAGAAATTTAATATAATAAAATAAGTAAAATGTCAACATAGCTAAACTAGGCTCCTAGGGTCATAAAGGTGATTTTTGTTTTATTTCCTCATAGAAGTAAGGTCTCAGGCAAATTTTGCAAATCACAGAAGTTATTCCTTAGTACTCAGCTGTCTGCTTTTTTTTAATACTCTCATATTTCCCACAATTCCTTCCTATTATTTTTTTCCCCATCATATAAGATAGGCCTTTTTGATGTTTATTCTTCATTCTTCGAATGAACATCCACTCTTAGGACATTCATGTCTGCCTTATTCACATATTAAATAATTAATCCAGAAGACAATTGAGGAGCAACTATGGCCCACAGACTTGAGAAGGCACTGGAAATATAAAGATGAATATTCGTATCAATAGTGAACTTCTGTTCAAAATACATTGGAATGCTATGTAAATGAAAGCTATTAAATATTATACAGCCGCACTCAAAGAAAAAATAAATGAATTTGTCAGATGCTATTAATGTACCAAGAATACAAAGTCAATGCAGTGTTGAAGTCAAGGTGGGCCTAGGCTTTTCCAACATAGATTTAAATTTTATGGGGTTGGATCATGGATTTCGATGCCCAGATAAGGTTGCAAGAAGAGGCCCTTCATGTCTTGAAAGGCATGAAGCCTCCATATAAACTCAAGAAGCAGGAGGCATACTCTGCTTATTCTCCTGAAATATGGCATGGAAATTTTCCATCTGCCCACAGCTCTGGGGAGGCAGAGAGTGACCTGGGAGAAATTGGAACCCAAGTCCACCCACATACAGCTAGGAGGTTAGAATTTTTATTCTCAGTGTTTTGAGAGTAAAATTTGCCCCTCTCAGAGGCAAACTTAAAAATCGTGTGTATGCTTACATCTAAAATCAGGGTACTCCCAGGGAAGACAATGCCCTCTGGAAATGATCATACCATCAAAAATCGCCAGCCACATAATGAAGTTAACATCCATGAAAGAATCAACAGATGCAACACAGGTAAATGGAATTCAATTATAATAGTTGATATTCAATGTGTTATTTGGCACAATATTTTAGTGTTGTCACAGTATTTTAATTTTTCTCAAATTAAAAAAATTTTAATTTAATTCTCATTCCTACTTATGTTTATCTGTTGACTTGCACTGAAGTTAAGTTAGAGGAATTTTGTAGTTTTCTGGAATTTGAAGGGGGATTTCAGGCACTTGCTTACTCATGCCCTTAACAAATATTTATTCAGAGCTATGTTGTATCAAGTACTCTGCAGCATACTTGAGATACAGCACAAAAATGACACTGTCATTGTGGCTCAGGAGATAAAGCCTAGCAAGGCAGGGAGACTAGTAAGAGGGTAGCTGTATTTCAGTGTCATAGATTAATGATATAAATAAACAGTACAGCACACAGAGCTCTTGAGTTAACCTAACTTTTTACAATCCTGGAGAAGGGTTACCCTGGTTAAATATTTTAAATTTAATGCATAGAAAAACATCCTATAGACACCAGAATGAAATGAAAATTTGCCTTAATGGAAATCACAGATCAAATTGGCCTCAAATGCCTCCTCTAAACAAAACTCCAGAAGATTTGGCAATGTCTACACAATTGTTGGTGAAGAAAATGGTGTGCCTCAAAATTGTGTACTCTAAGTTTTCAATCACATGAGACATTAATTGAAAGATAACCTTATCAATATATGAGCTTAGAAAGTTTGTCACTATGTTACTCAATGAAAAAAGTTGATGAAAAGCACATTGCAGTTGAACCAGAAATAAACCAGAATAAAGAATAGGAAGGTTGGGCTATAAAAGGATGTAATTCCAAAGCAAATATAATTCTAAAATAAAAATTGTGTTAAAAATTATTCTTGAAGAGGAAAATACATTCTCTGAAATAAAATTAGTAAGAATAATCAGGGGTCTTTGGCTATTAGGATAGTTCCATATTGGTTAGTTAAGAAAAAGCACCTTATTAAAGGTGACAGAAAGAAAGCCAAAAAGAACATAGTTGATCTTTCTTAAGTGAGATTGGTATAAAGTGAATCTATATTCAACATAGGAAATATTACAGCAACACTAGTGAGGTGACGAGGGCTCATGGAACCAAAACTTCATTGAATGTCCTCAAGTTCAGATTTCTTTTTGGTGAGACTTGCCAATTGGCAGGATGATGACATTACATCTACAAATTTTTGATTTATTTTAATTACTGAAGTTATTTAGGACAAAACCTGCCTGACCAACTTTCTTGAAGTTGATCTTTTCCATGATAACATATGTTATTAAAACAAAATGTAGTCTGTGATTTAAATTCTTGTTGACATCAAAACTAACAATTGTTATTTACTCCTTTTGCTATCTTTTCTTGTGTTTTACTAAAAAGTACCACAAATAAATCCCAAAGGCCTCTATGAGCAGTACCAACAGGTTAATCAGATCTGGAACAAGATAATGGAAAACATGATAAAGACAAATGGTTTGAAATAAGTAGTCATTTTTTTTACCAGGGAATACTGCAAAAAATTAGAAAATGCTTGGTAGTCTAGTTATACATTATCTGTTATCATCTTTATGTTTTGTTTGTTTGAAAAGTCAAAAGACTGAAGAAGGTCAAGTTTGTAATGGGAATTCTAATAGAACTTTATGATAAAGGTAAAGTAGTTCTGGGGAAAAAATTTTACCAGTGGAAAAAAGTAATCTGGGTGAAAATACTAGTTAATATGAACCAAAATTCAAAAGTTAGAAAGGCAGCAGTGAAATATAATAAAATGTCCTCATCTTATAACGAGGAGAAATCAACCACTACTGTAACTTGTGATAATATAATTGGAGACTGATCTGTGTTTTAAAATTGCAAATGAAAAGTCTAGGATAATTAAAATAAGCTATTTACTTTTGAAATCACTAGAGAAATTAAGAAGGGAAAAGGAAGAACATAAGATTAAAAATTATTAAAATAAAAATTATTAAAATGATGGCTCAGAAATCTGAAAATAGAAAGAATAAACACTACCCTTTTAACATTACAGTGAAACACATTAAAATAATTCCTCATCCACAATTTATTTTATTTCTCCTAAATATATATTTCTATCATAAGTGGTTTTGGAGTTCATAGAGAAGAATACTTTTCTAGCCCTTATAAATGTTGTTATGTAAAGGCTTTAAAAAGGTAATTAGCTTACTATATTAAAAAGAAAGAAAAAATATAAAGATGAACTGGGTTATTACACTCAAATTAAACTCAAATTATTTCATTATGATTTAACTTGTGTTGTACAGTGATTCAATCAGTTTTCTTATTTTGTAGTTGGATTCATTACATTATTTGTCATAATCAAATAATATTTATTCAATTTTGTAAAAGCTATCATTACAAAATCGTATAATAAACTCTCATGTTCAGACATTAAAACAGCTAAATTATCTTTCTTGTCAACGAGTGTAGATTTCCCCTTTCAATTAAAAATAAAAATGAGATGTGACACAAAGGAAAGATATTAATTTCCAAACCAGGCTCTGAGTTCTGGAAATTGGATATATTTTCAATATGCGTGAAGGAAGAGTCTGCTTTCAACTGAAAGGAAACTAAATCTTGAAAATGGGTTGAAATGGGGTTGTGATGTGACCACTGTCTTCTTAGTTAATCCTTTCTGAGTGCCATGTTCCCTCTGGCCATAGTATCTTTGCACATACTGTTCCCTCTGCCTAGGACACTCTTCCTCCTGTCCACCCCCTCAACACCTACCCCTTCTTCAGATCTTATCTCAAAGACTAATTCATCCTTAAGAAGGTCCATTTTCCCTTTTATGTTCTCATCCCAATATTTCATTTATTTAACAAATACCTACCATATTTCATTGAAACTAAGACACTGCTGATGGTAAGATACATCTTATTTTATGTGGTATCACTTGAAAGGAAAATAAGATGCTAATTAAACTATGACACAATGTTTCATAGGATTCAGAATTTTTATTTTTCTTCTATTGAAAGAGCTCTTTCAGAAATAGACCTATTTTTTACCATATATTCCTCTTGTGCATATATAAAAATTTTTTTGAAATGAAATAAAGATCTTCCTAAAATACTCACATTCAGAATTCAACTTGTAATTCCTTTTCAATTCGGAGATGTCAATATCCATGTGATATTGGTTAATTCTCTTTTAAGGCATCAGAAGCATTGGGGGTGCAGTGCTTCATAAAATTTTGCTCCAAACTCCAAATCACTGGCTTTCTTCTACAAGTTTGCTCCAAGTTTCTCCTTCATTGGAAGATTTGCATAGGCACTTTACTGATGTCACCAGAAGGTTTCAAATTAAGGTTTTCTGATACAATCAAAACTTTTATTTCTTCCTCAAATGGACATGAAATCAAGCCACAAAAATAGACAGCCAGGTCCAAAACAATGCCAGCTCTCACACCTTAGGTAAGTGAGTATAAGACACCACTGATTCTAAGAGCCCAATTTCCAAAATGTTAAACTATATATTTTAGACTGATTAAATGTTCTCTGTAAATGTCAATGTGCCAAGCCTTGTTTTAAACACTTTATGAATATTAACTCATTTCATCTTCATGACATTTCTATGAGGTAGGTGCAATTAATTCCTTTTTATATAGGAGGAAACATAAGCACAGAGGTTAAATAACTTGCTGAACTTCACACAGTCAGAAAGTGACAGAAGTGTGTAAACTTGTGTATCTCCTATAATTACATTAGTACTTTCCCTGTTTTAAAAATTAATTCTGCTTACTACCAGATTGTAAACGTCTATGAGAGTACATTGTTTTGTCTATTGAAACCCCAGTACATTTCAGTGCTTGATACAAACTAAAAGTTCAAGAGATGTTTGTTATAGATTGAGCATAGATACTCTTAGCTTTCTCTCTAACCTCAATATCTTTCCTTCCCTGTTTCTTACTGTTAACTTTGACTTTTGTGATCTAGATTTATGTGTAACGAGACTATGTCTTCTCATACGTGCTATAACAAGGAAAGTCAAAAGATTTTCACTTGAAATTATCTTCCTAAGTGATTAATGAAAGCCAACTTTTATGATTCACACTTTTGTGTTTGACATTGTCCTTTCTTGGAAGTTCTCTTTTTAAAATTTAAATACATATGTGTGAGAGGTGTAATATGTTAAATAATACTGAGTGAGTTCATTTAGCTTCTCTCTCTTATTGATAAACAGAGTAAAAATGGATTTAACATGAAGATGCCTTCTGTGGGAATCAGGGTGGATTCAGGGAATCTGGAAGGGTTAAAATCAAATCTCACCAAACCCAGATTGTTTTAACTTCTATGAAATATGACATACATACAGAAAAGTGTACAAGTCATAAGTGTACATCCTGATGGGATTTTTCACAAAGTAAACACACCTTAACCAAACAGAACAATATCAACATCCTATGATCCCTAGTCACTAACCCTCCAAGAACAAAAGCTTTCTGACTTCGTTCATCCTTGATTAGTTCTGCCTGTTTATAAACCTAATATAAACAGAATGCTAAAGTATGCACTTTTTTGTGTATGGCTTCCTTTACTCAATTTGTGTTTGTGAAATTTATTTATAATTTTATGAGTCCTTGTAGCTCATTCATTCTCATTGCTGTTGTATACCACTACATAAGCACGTCATGGTTTATTTACCTATTTTACTTTTGGTAGCTGCTGGCATATTTTCCAGTTTGGGACTATTATAAGCAATACTGCTATGAACTTTGTATGTGCCTTTGGTAAAAATTAAAATTAATTACTTCTGGGTATACAGCTAGGAGTAGACTTTGGGGGCCACATGGTATGTGAAATGTTCAGCTTTAGTAAATACTGCCAAATGTTTCACTATCAACAGTTACTTTTTCTTTCTTTTTCTTCCCGTCTTTTGGTGGTTTGGGAGAGGAAGGTTCATCCTGGTCATCTTAACTGATCTATATTTTTTAATTTAAAAAAATGTCAATACAACTTTAAAGGTTACATTCCATTTATAGTGATTACAAAATATTGGCTATATTCCCCATTTAGTACAGTGCATCCTTGAGCCTGTCTTACACCCAGTAATTTGTACCTCCTACTTCCCCACCCCTATATTGCCCCTCCACCACCTTCCCACTGGTAACCACTAGTTTGTTGTCTGTACCTGAGAGTCTGCTTCTTTTTTTGTTGTATTCACTAGTTTGCTGAATATTTTAGATTCCACGTGTAAGTGATGTCATACAGTATTTGTCTTAATCTGTCTGACTTATTTCACTAGGCATAACACCCTCCAAGTCCATCCATGTTTTTGCAAATGGCAAAATTACATTCTTTTTTATGGTTGAGTATTATTCCATTTTGTGTGTGTGTGTGTGTGTGTGTGTGTGTTTGTGTTATATATACACCACATCTTCCTTATCTACTCATCTTTTCATGGACACTTAGATTGCTTCCATATCTTGTCGGTTGTAAATAAAGCTACTGTGAACAGTAGGGTTCATGTATCTTTTCGAATTAGAGTTTTCTTTTTTGTTTTCAGATATATACCCAGGAGTGGAGTTTCTGGGACATATGGTAGTTCTATCTTTAGTTTATTGAGAAACCTCCATACTGTTTTTCACAGTGGTTACACCAATTTACATTCCCACCAACAGTGTACATGGATTCCCTTTTCTCCATATCCTCACCAACATTTGTTATTTGTGTTCATTTTAATGATAGCCATTGTGACAGGTGTGAGGTAATATTTCATTGTTGTTTTTTTTTTAAACATCTTTATTGGAGTATAGTTGCTTTAAAATGGTGTGTTAGTTTCTGCTGTATAACATGGAATCAGCTATATGTATACATATATCCCCATATCACCTCCCACTTGCGTCTACCTCCCACCCTCCTTATCCCACCCCTCTAGGTGGTCACAAAGCACAGAGCTGATCTCCCTGTGCTATGCAGCTGCCTCCCACTAGCTATCTATTTTACATTTGGTAGTGCATATATGTCCATGCCACTCTCTCACTTTGTCCCAGCTTACCCTTCCCCCTCCCCATGTCCTCAAGTCCACTCACTATGTCTGCGTCTTTATTCCTGTACTGCCCCTAGGTTCATCAGAAACTATTTTTTGTTCAGATTCCAAATGTATGTGTTAGCATATGGTATTTGTTTTTCTCTTTCTGAATTACTTCACTCTGTATGACAGACTCTAGGTCCATCCACCTCACTACAAATAAATCAATTTCGTTTCTTTCTATGGCTGAGTAATATTCCATTGTATATATGTGCCACATCTTCTTTATCCATGCATCTGTTGATGGACACTTAGGTTGCTTCCATGTCCTGGCTATTGTAAATAGGGCTGCTATGAACATTGTGGTACATGACTCTTTCTGAATTATAGTTTTCTAAGGGTATATTCCCAGTAGTGGGATTGCTAGGTTGTATGGTAGTTCTATTTGTAGTTTTTAAGGAACCTCCATACTGTTCTCCATAATGGCTGTATCAATTTACATTCCCACCAACAGTGCAAGAGGATTCCCTTTTCTCCACATGCTCTCCAGCATTTATTGTTTGTAGACTTTTTGACCATGGCCATTCTGACCAGTGTGAGGTGATACCTCCTTGTAGTTTTGATGTGCATTTCTCTAATGATTAGTGATTTTGAGCATCCTTTCATGTGTTTGTTGGAAATCTGAATATCTTCTTTGGAGAAATGTCTATGTAGGTCTTCTGCCCATTTTTGGATTGGGTTATTTTTTTTTGATATTGACCTGCGTGAGCTGCTTGTATATTTTGGAGATTAATCCTTTGTCAGTTTCTTTGTTTCTCAATATTTTCTCCCATTCTGACAGTTGTCTTTTCATCTTCTTTATGGTTTCCTTTGATATACAGAAGACTTTAAGTTCCATTAGGTCTCACTTATTTGTTTTTGTTTTTATTTCCATTTCTCTAGGAGATAGGTCAAAAAGGATCTTGCTGTGATTTATGTCATAGAGTGTTCTGCCTATGTTTTCCTCTAAGAGTTTGATAATTTCTGGCCTTACATTTAGGTCTTTAATCCATTTTGAGTTTATTTTTGTGTATGGTGTTAGGAAGTGTTCTAATTTCATTCTTTTACATGTAGCTGTCCAGTTTTCCCAGCACCACTAATTGAAGAGGCTGTCTTTTCTCTATTCTATATTCTTGCCTCCTTTATCAAAGATAAGCTGACCATATGTGCATGGGTTTATCTCTGGGCTTTCTATCCTGTTCCATTGATCTATATTTCTGTTTTTGTGCCAGTACCATACTGTCTTGATTACTGTAGCTTTGTAGTATAGTCTGAAGTCAGGGAGTCTGATTCCTCCAGCTCCATATTTCTTTCTTGAGATGGCTTTGGCTATTAGGGGTCTTTTGTGTTTCCATACAAATTGTGAAATTTTTTTGTTCTAGTTCTGTGAAAAATGCCATTGGTAGTTTGATAGGGATTGCACTGAATCTGTAGATTGCTTGAGGTAGTATAGACATTTTCACCATGTTGATTCTTCCAGTCCAAGAACATTGTATACCTCTCCATCTGTTTGTATCATCTTTAATTTCTTTCATCAGTGTCTTATAGTTTTCTGCATACAGATCTTTTGTCTCCTTGCTTAAGTTTATGCCTAGGTATTTTATTCTTTATGTTGCAGTGGTAAGTGGGAGTGTTTCCTTAATTTCTCTTTCAGATTCTTTATCATTAGTGTATAGGAATGCAAGAGATTTCTGTGCATTAATTTTGTATCCTACTACTTTACCAAATTCATTGCTAGGTCTAGTAGTTTTCTGGTAGCATCCTTAGGATTCTCTATGTATAGTATCATGTCATCTTCAACCAGTGACAGTTTTACCTCTTTTCCAATTTGGATTCCTTTTCTTTCTTTTTCTTCTCTGTGGCTAAAACTTCCAAAACTGTGTTGAATAATAGTGGTGAGAGTGGGCTATCTTGTCTTCTTCCTAATCCTATAGGAAATGGTTTCACATTGAGAATGACGTTGGATGTTGGTTTTTCACATATGGCCTTTATTATGTTGAGGTAGGTTCCCTCTATGCCTACTTTCTGGAGAGTTTTTTTTTATTAAATGGGTGTTGAATTTTGTCAAAAGCTTCTTCTGCATCTATTGAGATTATCATATGGTTTTTATTCTTCAATTTGTTAATATGGTGTCTCACATTGATTGATTGCATATATATATATATTTTTTTTTTTTTTGCGGTACGTGGGCCTCTCACTGCTGTGGCCTCTCCCGTTGCGGAGCACAGGCTCCGGACGTGCAGGCTCAGCGGCCATGGCTCACGGGCCCAGCCGCTCCGCGGCATGTGGGATCTTCCCGGACCGGGGCACGAACCCGTGTCCCCTGCATCGGCAGGCGGACTCTCAACCACTGCGCCACCAGGGAAGCCCTGACTGATTGCATATATTGAAGAATCCTTGCATTCCTAGGATAAACCCCACTTGATCATGGTGTATGATCCTTTTAATGTGCTGTTGGATTCTGTTTGCTTATATTTTATTGAGGATTTTTGCATCTATGTTCATCAGTGATATTCACTTGTACTTTTCTTTCTCTGTAACATCTTTGTCTGATTTTGGTATCAGGGTGATGGTGGTCTCATAGAATGAGTTAGGGAGTGTTCCTCCCTCTGCTATATTTTGGAAGAGTTTGAGAAGGCTAGGTGTTAGGTCTTCTCTAAATGTTTGATAGAATTCGCCTGTGAAGCCATCTGGCTCTGCGCTTGTGTTTGTTTGAAGATTTTAATCACAGTTTCAATTTCAGTGCTTGTGATTGATCTATTAATATTTTCTATTTCTTCCTGGTTCAGTGTCAGAAGGTTGTGCTTTTCTAAGAATTTGTCCATTTCTTCCAGGTTGTGCATTTTATTGGCATAGAGTTGCTTGTAGTAATCTCTCATGATCCTTTGTATTTCTGCATTGTCAGTTGTTACTTCCCCTTTTTCATTTCTAATTCTGTTGATTTGAGTCTTCTCCCTTTTTTCTTCATGAATCTGACTAATTGTTTATCAATCTTGTTTGCCTTCTCAAAGAACCAGTGAGAAAAAGTTAGTTTTATTGATCTTTGCTATTGTTTCCTTCATTTCTTTTTCATTTATTTCTGATCTGATCTTTATGATTTCTTTCCTTCTGCTAACTTTGGGTTTTTTTTCTTCTTCTTCTTTCTCTAATTGCTTTAGGTGTAAGGTTATGTTGTTTATTTGAGATTTTTCTTGTTTCCTGAGGTAGGATTGTGTTGCCAAAAACTTCCTTCTTAAAACTGCTTTTGCTGCATCCCATAGGTTTTGGGTCATCGTGTTGTCATTGTCATTTGTTTCTAGGTGTCCTTTGATTTCCTCTTTGATTTCTTCAGTGATCTCTTGGTTATTTAGTAGCATATTGTTTAGCCTCCATGTGTTTGTATTTTTGCAGTTTTTTTCCTGTAATTGATATCTGGTTCCAAAGCATTGCGGTCAGAAAAGGTACTTGATACGATTTCAGTTTTCTTAAATTTACCAAAGCTTGATTTGTGACCCAAGATATGATCTGTTCTGGAGAATGTTCCATGATCACTTGAGAAGAAAGCGTATCCTGTTGTTTTTGCATGGAATGTCCTATAAATATCAATTAAGTCCGTCTTGTGTAATGTGTCATTTAAAGCTTGTGTTTCCTTATTTATTTTCAGTTTGGATGATCTGTCTGTTGGTGAAAGTGGGGTGTTAAAGTCCCCCACTATGATTGTGTTACTGTTGATTTCCCCTTTTATGGCTGTTAGCATTTGTCTTATGTTTTGAGGTGCTCCTTTGTTGGTTGCAAAAATATTTACAAATGTTATATCTTCTTCTTGGATTGATCCCTTGATCATTATGTAGTGTCCTTCTTTGTCTCTTGTAATAGTCTTTATTTTAAAGTCTATTTTGTCTGATATGAGACTTGCTACTCAGCTTTCTTTTGATTTCCATTTACATGGAATATCTTTTTCCATCCCCTCACTTTCAGTCTGTATGTGTCCCTAGGTATGAAGTGGGTCTCTTGCAGACAGCATATAGATGGATCTTGTTTTTGTATCCATTCAGCCAGTCCATGTCTTTCGGCTGGGGCATTTAATCCATTTACCTTTAAGGTAATTATCAATATGTATGTTCCTATTACCATTTTCTTAATTGTTTTGGGATTGTTATTTTTGGTCTTTTCCTTCTCTTCTGTTTCCTGCCTAGAGAATTTCCTTTAGCATTTGTTGTAAAGCTGGTTTGGTGGTGCTGAATTCTCTTAGCCTTTGCTCATCTGTAAAGTTTTAATTTCTCTGTCAAACCTGAATGAGATCCTTTCTTGGTAAAGTAATCTTGGTTGTAGGTTTTTCCCTTTCATCACTTTAAATATGTCCTGCCACTTCCTTCTGCTTGCAGAGTTTCTGCTGAAAGATCAGCTGTTAACCTTATGGGGATTCCCTTGTATGTTATTTGTTGCTTTACCCTTGCTGCTTTTAATATTTTTTCTTTGTGTTTAATTTTTGATAGTTTGATTAATATGTATTTTGACGTGTTTCTCCTTGGGTTTATCCTGTATGGACTGTATGCTTCCTGGACTTGATTGACTCTTTCCTTTCCCATATTAGGGAAATTTTCAACTATAATCTCTTCAAATATTTTCTCAGTCCCTTTCTTTTTCTCTTCTTCTTCTGGGATCCCTATAATTCGAATGTTGGTATGTTTAATGTTGTCCCAGAGGTCTCTGAGACTGTCCTCAATTCCTTTCATTCCTTTTTATTTATTCTGCTCTGGGGTATATATTTCCACTATTTTATCTTCCGGGTCACTTATGTGTTCTTCTGCCTCAGTTATTCTGCTGTTGATTCCTTTTAGAGAATTTTTAATTTCATTTATCGTGTTGTTCATCATTGTTTATTTGCTCTTTCCTTCTTCTAGGTACTTGTTAAACGATTCTTGTATTTTTTCCATTCTATTTCCAAGATTTTGGATCATCTTTACTATCATTACTCTGAGTTCTTTTTCAGGTAGACTGCCTATTTTCTCTTCATTTGTTTGGTCTTGTGGGTTTTTACCTTACTCCTTCATCTGCTGCATATTTCTATGTCTTCTCATTTTGCTTAACATACTGTGTTTGTGGTCTCCTTTTTGTAGGCTGCAGGTTCGTAGTTCCTGTTGTTTTTGGCTTCTCCCCACTGTGGGTAACGTTGTTTCAGTGGCTTGTGTCTGCTTCCTGGTGGAAGGGACTGGTGCCTGTGTTCTAGTGGGTGGGGCAGGATCTTGTCTCTCTGGTGGGTAGGGCCACGTCTGGTGGTGTGTTCTGTGGTGTCTGTGAGTTTAGTGTGATTTTAGGCAGCCTCTCTGCTAATGGGTAGGGTGTGTGCCTGTGTTGCTAGTTGTTGGGCATGGGGCATCCAGCAGTGGAGCTTGCTGGCTGCTGGGTAGTGCCGGATCTTAGCATTGAGACAGAGATCTCTGGGAGAACTCTTGCTGATTGATATTACATGGGGCTGGGAGGTCTCTGGTGGTTCAATGTCCTGAACTCAGCTGTCAACCTTAGAGGCTCAGGCCTGACAGCAGGCCAGAGCATCAAGACCTTGTCAGTCACGCAGCTCAGAAGAAAAGGGAGAAAAAAAGAAAGGAAAAAAATAAAAATAAAAACAAAAAAATATATAAATAAAAAAATTTTTTAAATTATTAACATAAAAAATAATAATTAATAAAAAGAGAGCAACCAAACCAATAAACAAATCCACTAATGATAAGCACTAACAACTAAACTAAGATAAACATAAATATCAGAAACAAATCAGTCACAGACAGGAAATCCCACATCTGCAGTTCCTTCTAAAGTCCACCGCCTCAAATTTGGGACGAATTGTTGCCTGTTCATGTATTCCACAGATACAGGGTACATCAAGTTAATTGTGGGGATTTAATCCACTGCTTCTGAGGCTGCTGGGAGAGATTTCCCTTTCTCTTCTTTGTTCACACAGCTCCTGGGGTTCAGCTTTGGTGTTGGCCCCACCTCTGCATGTAGGTCACACTCAGACATCTTTTGGGAAGTCTTAGGTCTTCTGCCAGTGTTCAGTAGGTGTTTTGTACGAGTTGTTCCACTTGTGGAAGTATTTTTGATGTATTTATGGTGAGGAAGTTGATCTCCACATCTTACTCCTCCGTCATCTTGAAGGTCCCCCCTTCAATGTGGTTTTCATTTGCATTTCCCTGGTGATTAGCAAGGATGGGAAACTTTTCATGTGCCTGTTGGCCATCTGCATTTCCTCTTTGGAAAAATGTCTATTCAGTTCTTCTGCCCATTTTAAAAGTTTTTGTTTATGTTTAGTTGTATGAGCTGTTTGTATATGTTGGATATTAATCCCTTATTGGTCATATCAATTGTAAATATTTTCTTCCATCCAGTAGGTTGTCTTTTCCTTTTGTCAATGGTTTCCTTTGCTGTGCAAAAGCTTTTAAGTTTAATTGGGTCCCATTTGTTTATTTTTGCTTTTATTTCCTTTACTTTAGGAGACCGATCCAAAAAAAAGTATGACCATACTACCCAAGGCAATCTAGAAATTCAGTGTAATCCCTATCAAAATATCAAGGCATTTTTCACAGAACTAGATCAAATAATTTTAAAATTAGTATGGAAACACAAAAGACTCTGAATAGCCAAAACAATCTTGAGAAAGAAGAAAAGAGATGGAGGAATCACAATCATGCCCCCTGATTTGAAACTATACTACAAAGCTGCAGTCATCAAAACAGTGCAGTACAGGGCTTCCCTGGTGGCGCATTGGTTGAGAGTCTGCCTGCTGATGCAGGGGACACGGGTTCGTGCCCCGGTCCGGGAAGATCCCACATGCCATGGAGCATTTGGACCCGTGAGCCATGCCCACTGAGCCTGCGTGTCCGGAGCCTGTGCTCCGCAATGGGAGAGGCCACAACAGTGAGAGGCCCACGTACCGCAAAAACAAAACAAAACAAAACAAAAACAGAAAACAGTACAGTACAAGCACAAAACAGACACATGGATCAGTAGAATGGGATAGAGAGCCCAGAAATAATCCCATGCTCTTATGGTCAATTAACCTATGACAAAGGAGCCGAGAATATACAATGGAGAAAAGGCAGTCTCTTCAGTAAATGGTGCTGGGAAAACTGGACAGCTACATGTCCAGTTTGAAATCAGAACATTCTCTAACACCATATACAAAAATAAACTCAAAATGGATTAAAGACCTAAATGTAAGACCATATACTATAAAAATCCTAGAGGAAAACATAAGCAGAAACTCTTTGACATAAATCACAGCAATATTTTTTTGGATCTGTCTCATCTTGTCTGATTTGTAAGGGTTTTATGATACACTGAATCCTTCATTCAGCATGTACATATTGAGAATCTGCTGTGTACAAGGAAACACTAATAGAGAATTTTATGCTTTGGGGTTGAAAATATGCTTGCCTATCCATTTTTCATTCAATCACCTTAGAATCACTGTAAAACAGGTGGAAGAGGCACTATCATTCTTCCCTATACTTGGATTATGACATTCAGGAAGGTTAAATGACTTGCTCTTCCCAGCTGGTAAATGGCAGTGCTTGAACACAAGCCCAAGAGTTCTGACAACAAATCCTATGGTGATTCTCCTCGGTCAGGTCACCTCACCTTAGAGATATGACATATTTTCTTCTATCAGTCTGCTTGTCATTTGTGGGAGGTTTGAGGTCAGGATTCTTATGAAATTATCTTGGCTATCAAACCTGCTTCTTTGCAACATCAGGGAAGTAACTTTGACTTATTGCCTTCTACCATTTTAGCAGAGGAGTTGCTGGGTGCAGGCACATTGTGGGGCAAGGAGGTCAGTTCTCCTTCAACATGCCCTGAATTTACCTAGAGGTGAAAGTAGGCTGAACTTTTCTAGATGCCCCAGGCAAAAGCATGCCCTCAAGCCAGAGATGACAGGCAGGAAGGGTGAGCCAACATTGTCCAGCCTGTTCAGTTCTGCTCTTTCTGACAACCTCTTATTTCACAGTCTTACTTTTTTCCTCCCTAGTCTAATTTTATAAATCTACAACTGTTTTTATCACCTAGATAAAATGAAACTTTGACTAACAAAATTTAGTCTCAGTGACAAGGGTCCAGTAAGATGGGTTGTAAGAGGGAAGAGGTAGAAGAAAAATAGGAATAAAACATTTTTACTTGAATATTGATACAGTAAAGAAATAGAATATATAATAAAATATTATTGCACAAATGAAAAATCTCTAGTTACAAAGTATTTTTCATAAAGACAAAAATCAAGCCAAATTGTACCTTTTATGATCTACCCATAAATTTATGTCAGTGTTCCTAGATTCATTCAGGGTCCAGAGTGACACATTTTAATTGCACACAGAAGTCCTGAAACAATCTTTTGTTCCTTTATTTACCTCTATTATAAAATGCCTTGGCAAACTTAGCCATTAACTTTTTCTGCTTTCTCAAGGAAAAAATAATTTAGCCACGTAAAGATATTAGGCTCCTGTGTATTACTTTCCTCCATTTGGTATCTGTGATTCCCCCTCTGAACACTTGAACACTTGCAATCAGGGCACAATGACACACTAATAACAACTGAACCACCACACCAGCCATAATGCTGCACAGCTCCCAGATTCATCAGCACCGAGCCCCAGCTATGTGGAACGGAGTCCCAGAGCAGAGGCCGGCTCCTCTTCACAGCTACATCTGTTCCTTCTCCCTCTGGAGCATCTGTTATGAAGCATAATCCCTGCTGAGCATGTGTAGACCCAAACTTGGGCCTCTTTCCCCTGAAATTCTCAGACCCTAAAATTCTACTGCTTGCATTCAAATACTTAGACTCCAATAGCCATTGGAACAATGCTGGAGTTCAGAAGAAACAGTGTTCTTGTTTTCATCAAGGGTATTTTTCCACTGACAGAAATTGTTAAAAGAGGTTAGTATGACTTTTCCAGAAGAGAAATAGATATTTTAATTTTTCTGATAGGTGGTAAAAAATTGTATCATTTTTTATATAAATTAAATATCATATGAATCCAAAGATTGTCCCCATTGGGGGAATTTTGACACTTCATCAACTGTTTTATCTTATAATGCCTTACCTTCATCCTCATGTTCAAGCATGTCCAGTTTTATTTTTATGTGAGTTAAAAATATTCAGCCATCAAGGATCAAGAACTGGCATGATCCTCTTGAAATAATGAAGATAATAGAGTAAGTCACAAATCAGAATTTTTAACCAAATTAAATCATGAAGATAAGATGGAATTTTCCCTTAGAAACAGCAGAATCATCAGATTTCTAGTGGCTATTTTGATATGCTGGGGGCAGATCATATTGTACCCAGCATTCAGCCCTCATGGAACTGTGTTGTGACGAGCTCCCTAACCACTGTAATCTCACTTAGTCCTTTTAAAATTGCAACATGTAATATAGGAGATTGGGGCGGGGGTTTGGAGGGATCTTTTTGTCTTTAAAACAGAAATCCATCTTTGTTCTCTCCAGTCAATACTTCTCATGTGTTATTAGCCCAACAACATCCACCTCTCCTTATAGTCTCCCATTTGTCTTAAACATTATCCAGCCAACTTGCTCATCCTGTCCATAAACCCTCTGAAAACAGCTTACACACTTACACAACCTAGCAGCGACTGATGTAGCAGCAAAGCTTGCCGTAAATATCTGTTGAATAAATGAATGATTAAAAACATGAATTATAGGATTTTCTGCATGCTTAGATGAGACATTTACCTTAGGGATGCCTATTATTTTAATGCCAAAATGTGTTTGATATATAATTTAAGTCACTTTTTTGAGATGTGAGTTTCCAGTTGTTCTCACTGTAGCCTGGACCTTGTAAAGATAGACAGGTGTCTACACTGCAGTAAGAATCATCGCTGATTTACCTCTGGTCCTGCTCACCTCTTCTTTGATTAGCGAGGCAGGTGAGCTAAGAGGCTCTATTTTACCACATGCCAGCCTGAATTAATCCTGAGCTGTTGCTGGAAGGGTTTGTTTTGTTAAAGGTATCAGTCCAGGGATGAAATAGAAGTAAAGTACCACAGGGCCTTCCTAGTCATTCTCATTAAGCCCTTTCAAGCTTCCTTTAACTCCAGCCTATTTGTAATACTCATCACCGTGAGCAGACCTACTAGAAACAACCCCTTCAGCCAGAAAACCAGGTTCACAACTCTCTTTCCTCTGGGTAGCATACCAAGTATCACTGAGATTTTTCTTCGGCATTACCAACCTGTTTTATGTGTTTGTTTGCCTCCCTCCCTTTTAATAGAAGAAATTAAGTATAAAGCTCAGTGTTTATATTAACTTCATCATTACCTCTCAGAAGAGTTGGAAGATCAGTTAACTAACATATAAAGGGACCAGGAATGTCTTTGGGGACAAGATATAATATTAATTACGGGCATGTACTTCCCGCTGCCTTTGTAATACCCATTTCTGGCTCCTGACAAGCACCTCCCCCAGAGCCTGGAGGAGCTCTAGTCACTCTGCAAGCAGGAATTCGGCTGAAATTACCATCTCCGTAGTCAGAAAAGCCTTTGGGCAGCAGAGGGGCTCTTTGTGTGTGCAGTCTCCTGCATGTGGCAGGTTGGCATGGCCAGCCAGCTTTGGTTACCTGTTGGCATCAGTCAGGCAAGTCCACATACTGGGGAGGAGACCCAAACTCCCACACCCCCTCCTCAGATGGATACAGCTGGGATCTGAGACGCAGAGGGTTTGAGGCATGTGGAGTGGGGCGGCATCAAGGAAGATAATGGTCCCTTGCATATAAGCCAGCCCTCTCCAGGCAGCTCAAGCCAACAGTGCATTTTATATCTATATCTTTCTTTTTTACAAGGCACTGGCAAGATCTTTCTCAATCAATCTCTCTCTGTCTCTCTCTCTCTCTGTCTCTCTCTCTCTCTGTCTCTCTCTCTCTCTCTCTCTGTCTCTCTCACACACACACACACACACACACACACACACACACACACAGGCTGCCAAAACAGAGAAGTGGCTATGCAAAGCTATAGAGCAGTGACTCGTTTTTCTCTGAAATAGGGAAGCAAAGCTTTAAATCACTGCGAAGCTTGCTACTTCCTCATTTTTTGTTTGTTTTCAGTTTAAATCTGGCCAAAATATACATGGCAGCAAGGGAAGTGTGATTGGAGAGTCCAAGTCAGGTTCTCTCTTCTAAATCGTCGTGGCCCTACAGAAACCTCTATTTGTGTGTTCTGAAAATGGCAAGAGATATGTATTGTATATTTGAATAATATAGCAGTAAAACCAAGATTCAAGGATTGTTAATCAAACATATTATGCGATTGCAGAGCAACTAAGGTACTGAGTGTCTCCATTTTAATTACCAGGGTTGGCAGAGAAATCCAATTATGTTGCTGTGTCCCCAACATAACCCTTTCTGTCTTTGTTTGCTGCTCGTCTCTTCTGAGTGTGTTTTGATCACCATTGTTTATTTATTTGTTTCTTGTGTTCTGTTTTCTACTGTGCAAGCCTCTTGCTATACCTGGATAGATATTTTTAGAGGTTTTATTCTCATTGAAAGAGCTGCTCATCTTCCTCTTGTAATCATGAAATTTTTCATGTTAAGAATATTTTCTTTCTTTTATCATTCCCTAGTGGAATCTAGGCAATGAGGATGACTGGCTTCCCATATGTGCCAGACCATTGTTTGAATGTGATGGTTACAAGCACGGGTTGCACAAATTATTCTAACTCTGAGCTTCTGAAATCACTGGAAATTTCAGGCTAGGGGTAAATTTTCCTTCCATATGAATCCTTAGTGCAATGCAAAGAAAGGATCCTTAGGTCTTCTGCTTCTAAATATATTTTCACATCCTAGTATCTGTAAGATCACAGGACTGGTGAAAATAAAATAAAATTTTCAACTCAAGTGATCACTCTCATTGATAGTTGAGCTGAAATATTATCTTAATATTATAGATAATGCACAGCACTTTTATAATAAACATCAGATTAGTGATCAAGTTCTTTTCATTCTACCCTCCGTTATCCCTGGAATCCACACTTTCATTTCTTTTCCTTACTGCCACTGTCTACTTTAGCCCTCATTGTTCTTCTCTAAATATTTTAATAATTACCTGACTAGTCTCTCTGTTTCCAATCTGCCCTTGCTTTCTCCCTCACTTTGATTTTTCTGTCCAGACATAGGCATGACCATCTCATTTTTTCTGCTCAAAAAATTTACAAGATTTCAATCTGCTTATAAACAGCTAGCATTCACTCTCCTTATCTGACATTCAAAACCTTCTCTGGAATGACACCAATCTAACCTTTCTATCTACACTTTATTTCCTTATATTCAACACTTCCATCACACTGCATTATTTTTTAAAATAAGGGTCTATTTGATAAGTAGTATTTTTTAACATGTTTATTGGAGTATAGTTGATTTACAATGTTGTGTTATTTTCTGCTGCGTAACAAAGTGAACAGCTCTACATATACATATGTTCCCATATCTCTTCCCTCTTGCGTCTCCCTTCCTCCCACCCTCCCTATCCCACCCCTCTAGGTGGCCACAAAGCACCGAGCTGATCTCCCTGTGCTATGCAGCTGCTTCCCACTAGCCATCCTTTTACATTTGGTAGTTTATATATGTGAATGCTACTCTCTCATGATAAGTAATATTTTAATATAAAATGGTCGGCTATGTCATTTTGAGGTTACAACATTAAACATTATTGTAGTGTCCCCATAGATGGGATCACCTTCATAAAAATCCTGAAGTGTCTAAATAAAGTGTTTTAAAATGCATGGCCTTAAAGGTTTTTTTCTTATAAAACAAGTTGTCAATTTCCTCCCCCCTCCCTCATTTAATTTATTTTTCAATTGAGTTATACTTGACATAAAATTTAAACTAGTTATATTAGTTTTAAGTGTATAGTATAGTGATTTGATATTTTTATGCATTATGAAATGATCATCACCATTAGTCCAGTTACCATATGTCACCATAAAACTTGTTGCAGTATTATTGGCTATATACTGCATGTATACATTACATCCCTGTAACTTATTTATTTTACAGCTCGAAGTTTGTACCTCTTAATCCCCTTTACCTATGTTGTCTGTCTCACCATCTCCTCCCCTCTGGCAACCACCTGTTTGTTCTCAGCATCTGTGAGTCTGTTTTTGTTTTGTTTGGTTTTGTTTATTCACTGACATTGTTTTTTATTTATTTATTTTTGCTGTGTTGGGTCTTAGTTTCTGTGCGAGGGCTTTCCCTAGCTGTGGCAAGCGGGGGCCACTCTTCATCACGGTGCGTGGGCCTCTCACTATCGTGGCCTCTCTTGTTGCGGAGCATGGGCTCCAGACGCGCAGGCTCAGTAGTTGTGGGTCACGGGCGCATTTGCTCCGCGGCATGTGGGATCCTCCCAGACCAGGGCTTGACCCTGTGTCCCCTGCATTAGAAGGCAGACTCCCAACCACTGTGCCACCAGGGAAGCCCTGTTATTATTTTTTAGATTCCACATATAAGTGAATCATATTATATTTGTCTTTCTCTGTCTGACTTATTTCACTTAGCATAATACCCCCTAGTTTCATCCATGTTGTCACAAATGGCAAGATTTTATTCTTTCTTATGGTTAAGTAATATTCCTTTGTGTATATATACCATATCTTCTTTATCCATTCATTTATAGATGGACACTTAGGTTGCTTCCATATCTTGACTTTTGTAAATAGTGCTGCAAAGAACATAAAGGTACATATATCTTTTCAAAGTAGTGTTTTCATTTTCTTCAGATAAATACTCAGAAGTGAGATAGATGAATTGTATAGTAGTTCTATTTTTAGTTTCTTTTTAAGAACTTCCCTACAGTTTTCCATAGTGGCTACACCAACTTACATTCCTACTAACAGCACCCAAGGGTTGCTTCTTCTTCACATCCTTGTCAACACTTGCTATTTCTTATCTTTTTGATGATAGCCTTTCTGACAGGTGTGAAGTTGTATCTCATTGTGGTTTTGATTTTCATTTCCCTGTTGATTAGTGATGTTGAGAAACTTTTCATGTGCCTGTTGGCCATCTGTATGTCTTTTTTTTTTTTTTTTTTAATTTTTTTTTATTTATTTACGGCTGTGTTGGGTCTTTGTTTCTGTGCGAGGGCTTCTAGTTGCGGCAAGCGGGGGCCACTCTTCATAGTGGTGCACGGGCCTCTCACTATCGCGGCCTCTCCCGTTGCGGAGCACAGGCTCCAGACGTGCAGGCTCAGTAACCGTGGCCCACGGGCCCAGTCGCTCCGCAGCATGTGGGATCCTCCCAGACCAGGGCTCGAACCCGTGTCCCCTGCATTGGCAGGCAGACTCTCAACCACTGCGCCACCAGGGAAGCCCCCTGTATGTCTTTTTTTGAAAAATGTCTATTCGGGTCCTCTGCCCTGAATAGACATTTAATCAATTCATTTGTTTGTTTGTTTGTTTTGAGTTCATGTTGAGTTTTATGAGTTCTTTGTATATTTTGGATATTAACACTTGATGGTATGTATCATTTGCAAATATCTTCTCCCATTCAGTAGGTTGCCTTTTCTTTTTGTTGATGGTTGATGTGCAAATGCTTTTTAGTTGATGTAGTACCATTTGTTTATTTTTGCTTTTGTTGCCCTTTCCTGAGAGACACATCCAAAAAAATATTGCTAAGATTTATGTAAAAGTGGTCACTGCCGGGCTTCCCTGGTGGCGCAGTGGTTGAGAGTCCGCCTGCCGATGTGGGGGACATGGGTTCGTGCCCCAGTCTGGGAGGATCCCATATGCCACAGAGTGACTGGGCCCGTGAGCCATGGCCGCTGAGCCTGCACGTCCGGAGCCTGTGCTCCGCAATGGAAGAGGCCACAGCAGTGAGAGGCCTGCATACTGCAAAAAAAAAAAAAAAAGAGGTCACTGCCTATGTTTTTCCTTAGGAGTTTTATGGTTACAGGTCTTACATTTATGTCTTTCATCCATTTTGTGTTTATTTTTGTATATAGTATAAGAAAATGGTCCAGGTGTATTCTTTTGCATGTAATTGTCCAGTTTTCCCAATACCATTTATTGAAGAGACTGCCTTTTCCTCCTTTTTATATTCTTTCCTCCTTTGTTATAGACTAATTGACCATAGGAGTGTGGGTTTATTTCTGGGTTCATACTGTTTTGGTTACTATAGCTTGGTAGTATAGTTTCATGTCTGAGAGCATGATACCTCTGGCTTTGTTTTTCTTTCTCAAGATTGCTTTGGCTATTTGGGAACTTCTGAGGTTCCATACAAATTTTAGGATTATTTGTTCTAGTTCTGTGAAAAATACCATTGGTATTTTGATAGGGATTATGTTGAATCTGTAGATTGCTTTGGGTAGTATGACATTTTAATGATATTGACCCTTCCAATCCATGAGCACTGTGTATTTTTCTATTTATTTTTTAATTTTTAAAAAAATTTTTGGCCATGCCACATGGCATGTGGGATCTTAGTTCCCCAACCAGGGATCAGACCCACACCCCCTGCATTGGAAACACAGAGTCTTAACCACTGGACCACCAGGGAAGTCCCTATTTTTCTATTTATTTATGCTGTTTTTTATTTCTTTCCTCAATGTCTTTTTCAGAGTACAGGTTTTTCACCTCCTTGGTTAGATTTATTACTAGATATTTTATTCTTTTTGATGCAATTGTGAGATTGTTTTCCTCATTTCTCTTTCTCAGTTTATGATTAGTGTATAGTAATGCAACAGATTTCTGTATATTAATTATGTATCCTGAAACTTTACTGAATTTATTAGTTATAAGAGTTTTTTGGTGGGATATTTGGGGCTCTAGATATAGTATCATGTCATCTGCAAATAATGAGAGTTTTACATCTTCCTTTCTATTTTGGATGCTTTTTCTTTCTTTCTCTTGCCTAATAGGTGTGGCCAGGACTTCCAATACAATGTTGAATAAGAGTGGCAAGGTTGGAAATCCTTGTCTTGTTCCTGACATTAGAGGAAGTGTTTTAGCTTTTCACCATTGAGTATGATTTTAGCTGTGGGTATGTCATATATGGCCATTACTGTGTTGAGATATATTCTTTCTGTACCTACTTTGTTGAGAGTTTTTATCATAAATAGATACTGAATTTTGTCAAAAGCTTTTTCTATGTCTATTGAGATGATAATATGATTTTCGTCTTTGATTTTGCTAATGTGGTGTATCACATTCATTGATTTATGGATGCTAAACTGTCCCTGCATTCCTGGAATGAATCTCACTTGATCATGGTACATAATTCTTTTAGTGTATTATTGAATTCAGTTTGTTAATTTTTTTTGAGGATTTTTGCATCTATGTTCATCAGGGATAGTGGCCTGTAATTTTCTTTTTATGTGGTGTCCTTGTCTTGTTTTGGTATCAGGGTAATGCAGACCTCACAAAATGAGTTTGGAAGTGTTCCTTCCTCTTCAATTTTTTGGAATAATTTGAGAAGAATAGGTATAAACTCTTCTTTAAGTGTTTTGTAGAATTCACCTTTAAAGCCATGTGGGCCTGCACTTTTTTTGGGGGGATGGGGGTTATTACTGATTCAGTTTGGTTTCTAGTAATTTGTCTACAGTAAGTCCCCTACATACAAACCTTCAAGTTGCAACTTTCAAAGACGTGTAGGCCTGAGTGAAATTTCAGCTTGCCCTCTGTCTCCTACTGTTGACAGTCCTTCAGCTCTACCATCTCCCACTTCCTCTCCCTCTTCTAGTCAGTAACTCTTCTTGCCTGTTCACTCAATGCCAGCCCCTGGATGCCAGCTGTTGTACTGTACTACTGTACTTTTCAAGGTACTGTACTGTAAGATTTTAAATGTTTTCTTCATTTTTTTGTGTTTTTTTTAAGTATTATTTGTGTGAAAAGTATTATAAACCTATTATAGTATAATACTATATAGCCAATTTGTTAGTTAGTTGGGTGCCTAAGCTAACTTTGTTGGACTTATGAACAAACTGGACTTACAAACACGCTCTCAGAAGAGAACTCGTTCGTATGTAGGGGACTTACTGTATGCAAATTTTAAAATTTCTTCGTGATTTAATCTTGGAAGATTGTATTTTCTAGGAATATATCCATTTTCTAGACTGTCTGATTTGTTGAATATAATTGTTCATGTATTCCCTTATGATCCTTTGTATTTCTTTGGTGTCACTTCTAACTTCTTCTCTTTCATTTCTGGTTTTATTTATTTGGGCCCTCTTTCTTTTTTTCTTGATGAGTCTGGCTAAAGTTTTGTTGATTTTGTTTATCTTTTCTAAAAACCAGCTCTTAGTTTCTTTGATCATTTCTATTGTTTTTTAGTCTCAATTTATTTCTGTTCTGACCTTTATTATTGCCTTCCTTTGCGTTTTGCCTGTTTTTTTTTTTCTAGTTCCTTTAAATGTAAATTCAGATTATTATTTATGCTTTTTCTTATTTATTGGGGTAGGCATATATCACTATAAACTTCCATCTTAGAACTGCTTTTGCTGTGTCCTCTAGATTTTGGAACATTGTATTACTTTCATTTGTCTTAAGGTATGTTTTGATTTCTTTTTTTGACCAGTTGATTGTTTAGTAGTACGTTGTTTATTCTCCACATGTTTGTACTTTTTCCAGTTTTCTTGTACTTAATTTTTCCAGTTCTCTTGTACTTAATTTTTAGTTTCATATTATTATGCTCAGAAAAGATGCTTGATGTAATTTCAGTCTTCTTAAATGTATTGAGATGTGTTTTGTGGCACAGCATGTGATCTATTTTGGAGAATGTTCTATGTTCACTTGAACAGAATATGTATTCTGCTGCTTTTGGATGGAATGTTCTGTGTATATCTGTTAAGTTTATCTGGTCTAGTGTGTCACTTAAGGCCAGTGTTTCCTTATTGATTGTCTGTCTGGATGATCTGTCCATTGATGTAATTGGGGTATTAAAGTCCCCTACTACTATTGTATTGTTGTCTATTTTTCCCTTTATTTTTGTTAATATTTGCTTTATGTATTTAGGTGCTCCTATGTTGGGTACATAAATTTTTACAAATGTTATATCCTCCTGTTGGATTAGCTCCTTTATCGTTATATAATGCCCATATTTGTTTTGTTACAATCTTAGTTTTAAAGTCTATTTTGTCTGATATAAGTATTCTTACCCCAGTTTTTTTTTTTTCATTTGCATGGAATATCTTTTTTCAACACTTCGCTTTCAATCTATGTGTAACTTTACATCATAGATGAGTCTCTTATGGCAGCAATATGCTTTTTTCCCTTGTGGTTTGATGGGTTCCTTTAGTGTTATGTTTAGATTTCTTTCTCTTTATTTTTTGTGTATCTATTGGAAGTTTTAGTTTGGGGTTACCATGAGGTTTAGAGAAACTGACCTGTATGTATAGCCATCTATTTTAAACTGATATTTGCTTAATTTTCAAGGCATTCTAAGAGCACTACATTTTTCCTCCCCACCCCCTGCAATTTATGTTTTTGATGTCATATTTTGCATATTTTTATTTTATGTATCCCTTAACTACTTACTGTATTTATAGTTGATTGCACTACTTTTGTCTTTCAAACCTTCATACTAGCTTTTTAAGTGGCCAATCCTCTACCTTTGCTATATATTTCCCTTTACCAGTGAACCAATGAGGTATTTTCCTTCACATATTTTCTTATTTCTAGTTGTGGCCTCTTCTTTTCTGCTTAAAGAAGACTCTCCAACATTTTTTGTATGTCTGGTTTAGTGGTGATGAACTCCTTTAATTTTTGCTTGTCTGGGAAACTCTATCTCTTCTTTAATTCTGAATGATAACCTTGCCAGATATAGTATTCTAGATTATGTTTTTTTCCCTTTAGCACTTTAAATATATCCTACTCCCTTCTTGCCTATAATCCTTCTGCTGAAAGGTCAGCTGACAGTCTTATGGAGTTTCTTTTGTATGTGATTAGTTGTTTTTCTCTTTCTGCTTTTAAGATTCTCTCTTTATTTTTAAGTATTACCATTTTAATTATAGTATGTCTTTGTGTGGGTCTCTTTGGATTCATCTTATTTGAGACTCTATGTGCTTCCTAGCAATAGACCTGGATATCTATTTCCTTCTCCAGGTTAGGGAAGTTTTCAGCCATTATTTCTTCAAAGTTTTCTGTTCCTTTATCTCTCTCTCTCTCATTCTTGGACCCCTATAATGCAAATGTTAGTATGCTTTCTGTTTTCCCAGAGGTCTCTTAAACTCTCCTCATTTTTTTGGAATTCTTTCTCTTTCTGCTGTTCTGATTGGGTGATTTTCACAATTCTATCTTCCAGATTTCTTATTTGTTCTTTTGTATCATGTAATCTTTTGTTGATTCCCTCTGGTGTATTTTTTATTTCAATTATTGTATTCTTCATCTCTGATTGGTTCTTTCTTACATTGTCTAACTGTTGAAGTTCTCACTGGGGTCTTCCTTCTTCTCCTAAGTTCAGTGAGTATCCTTAGACCATTTATTGAACTCTTTATGAGACACATTCATATCTCTGTTGCATTAAGGTTTTTTCCCTGGAGTTTTATTTTGTTCTTCCATTTGGAATATATTCCTCTGCCTCATAATTTAATTTGACTTACATTTTTTGTTTCTATGAGTTAGATGAAACAGCTACCTCTCTGGTCCTGAAGGAGTGGTCTATGTAGGTATGTACCCTGTGTAGACTTGTGCCAGGTGGCGTTGACAGGCTGTCTAGGGCTGGAGTGATTTCAGTCCAGAGGAAATCCCTGGGGAGTGCTGTACCTGAGGCCACCTTGATGGGTTGGCTGGAGCTGAAGTGGGCACAGGCCTGAGCAGTCCTTGGGTGCACTGTGCTCAAGGCTGGCTTGACAGGACAGCTGGAGCTGGAGTAGGTGTGGGCCTGGGAGTGTCCTGGGGAAACTCAGATGGCTTTCACTGGCACCTCCAACCCCAGAGAGGGCTTCAGTAGTTCCCTGCCCATTTTGCAGGAGCTCTAGGGTTAGTAAATGGATTTCCTTCCTGTATAGTCTAGGTGCCTTTTAAACTGCTGTCACTTTGCAGTGTCCCAGGGTGGGCAAGTCTGTGCTCAGGTCCCTCAGCAACATCCCTCCCTATTGCAGGTCATGCATTGGGAGTGGGGTTCCTGTGGATACCATATCTTCATCTTTTTTACCCATTTTATGTGGTCTTTCTGTGTGCAGTAGCTGTTCAATCAGCCCTCGGTTCTTCCTCAGGAGGAACTGCTATATATATAGGTATAGATTCAGTGTGCCACCATCTTGAACCCATTCCCGAAACTGCATTATTGACTCTACCTGAATAGGCAACATATTTTTCTACCACTACCTTTTTGCTTTTCCTGTGCTCTGTTATTAGGAATTAGGTCTTGCTTCCATTTTCTTATATTCAAATCTCATCTTTCAAGACTGAGCATGGTTATTACTCTTGTCCCATTCAACTTCAAAGAAGTCTTTATCAGTACCTTTCTGTAGCGTAATATTTTATACTTGTTTAATCTTCATTATGTACAGATTGATATCATGTAACATACTGTAAACTCCTTCATCATAAAAGTTATGTTTTACACATCTTTGTGTATTCTCAGTTGCCTTAGTACTCTGGCATTCATATAGGTATTCATTCATTCAACAAATATACATTGAGCTCCTATTCAGTGTCAGGTGCTAAATGCTAGGGAGGTGGCAATGAATATAACATGAAAAAATTTTCATGCTTGTGGAATATATATTCTATTAGAGGAAAACAGATAATAAACAAAGGATATTAGTAAATATGTAGACCTGGGGGGGTAAAAAGCTGTGCAAGAGGTATAAAATTGAGATGGTGGGATGTCATTTTAGGTAGGGTGACCAGGAGAGGTGGCATTTGAGGAAGTAAGAATGCTGAAGAAAGTATGAGAAAAGGTCATGGCACATCTTGGGGAAGGGCACTGCAGGCTGATGAGACAGCAAGTACAAAGGCCCTGTGGAGGATTTGCTGAAGGTGAAAGAGAAATTTGAAGAGTAGTAGGAGATGAGGTGAAATTATAGGTGGGTCGGATGGAGAGTGGTGAGCAGTTATATAGTACTTTGGGTTATTTGTAAGGACATTGGTTTTAGTTTGAATACTATATATTATTATAGTATATTATCAGAATCAGGTTATTATCAGAATTAGACAGGAAATGAGCATTATGTGAATTATGTTTTAAAGCATCCACAAGTTTCAGAATTTAGAATGGATTGAAGGGGGCCAAGGGTGGAGGCGGGGGAGAGCAGTTACAATATTATGAAGACTTGGGTGTGGTGTATTCTGGATATAAATGTATAGGATCCCTATTAAGCCCTCTTTCTAGCCAGCTGCATAAAGGCAGAAGAAGCAGCTAGATATATACTCAGTAACCTTGGAAAATAGTGACAGGCTCTGCCCCTAATCTTTGCGTATTATTATGCAAAGCTAACTGGCCTGAAAGGCAAAGCTATCTGGCCATTATACAGTGTGACCTAATCAAAATCTGAAGCAGGAGAAAAAGAAAAACATCTTCTACAGCTCTTGTTGCACTGACCCATGAGTGCCACTTACACAAGACTGGACATAGTTGATAGTAGAAAATATGTCATGGCAAGTAGTTACAGCTTCTTTGATAAATTGATTTCCACAGATCTTTCTCCCTCCATGCATATGCTTCTTAAAAGAAAAAGTAAATTATTTCACTTCTATTCTTAAAATTCAGCTATTTTGTTTAGTCTTTGGTTACAGAAATTCTCTCACCTTGGCTGCTCACCAATTCTGTCAGAAGTTAATCAATAGGATGGTTGGGGAAGATGGCGGAAGAGTAAGACACGAAGATCACCTTCCTCCCCACAAACACATCAGAAATACATCTACACATGAAACTGCTCCTATAGAACACCCACTGAACGCTGGCGTAAGGCCTCAGACCAACCAAAAGGCAAGAAACTCCCCATGTACCTGGGTAGGGCAAAAGAAAAAAGAATAAACAGAGAAAAAAGAATAGGGATGGGACCTGCACCAGTGGGAGGGAGCTGTGAAGGAGAAAAGGTTTCCACACACTAGAAGCCCCTTTGCGGGAGGAGACAGCAGGTGGTGGAGGGGGGAAGCTTCAGAGCCGCGGAGGAGAGCACAGCCACAGGGGTGCGGAGGGCAAAGCGGAGACATTCCTGCACAGAGGATCGGTGCTGACCAGCACTTACCAGCCCGAGAAGCTTGTCTGCTCCCCTGCTGGGGTGGGCGGGGCTGGGAGCTGAGGCTCGGGCTTAGGTTGGAGCGCAGGGAGAGGACTGGGGTTGGCCGCGTGAACACAGCCTGCAGGAGGTTAGTGCGCCACGGCTAGCTGGGAGGGAGTCCGGGAAAAAGTCTGGACCTGCCGAAGAGGCAAGAGACTTTTTCTTCCCTCTTTGTTTCCCGGTGCGCGAGGAGAGGGGATTAAGAGCACTGCTTAAAGGAGCTTCAGAGGCAGGCGCGAGCCACCCCAGAGACGGGCATGAGACGCTAAGGCTGCTGCTGCCGCCACTAAGAAGCCTGTGTGGAAGCACAGGTCACTATCCACACACCCCCCTCGCAGGAGCCTGTGCAGCCCGCCACTGCCTGGGTCCTGTGATCCAGAGACAAATTTTCCGGGAGAATGCACGACGCACCTCAGGCTGGTGCAATGTCACACCGGCCTCTACCACCGCAGGCCCGCCCCGCCCTCCGTGCCCCTCCCTCCCCCCAGCCTGAGTGAGCCAGAGCCCTCAAATCAGCGGCTCCTTTAACCCTGTTCTGTCTGAGTGAAGAACAGATGCCCTCAGGCGACCTACACGCAGAGGTGGGGCCAAATCCAAAGCTGAACTCCAGGAGCTGTGCGAATAAAGAAGAGAAAGGGAAATCTCTCCCAGGAGCCTCATGAGCAGCGGATTAAATCTCCAAAATCAACTTGATGTACCCTGCATATGTGGAATACCTGAATAGAAAACAAATTATCCCAAATTAAGGAGGTGGACTTTGAGAGCAAGATATATTATTTTTTCCCCTTTTCCTCCTTTTGTGACTCTGTATCTGTATGCTTCTGTGTGAGATTTTGTCTGTATAGCTTTCCTTTCACCATTTGTCCTAGGATTCTTTCTGTCCATTTTTTTTTGTTCTGTTTTTTTCCTTCAAAAAAAATTTTTTTTAATAATAAGTTTTTATTTTTTATTTCAATAAATTTATTTTATCTTACTTTATTTTATTTTATCCTCTTTCTTTCTTTCTTTCTACTTTTTCTCCCTTTTATTCTGAGCCATGTGGATGAAAGGTTGTTGGTGCACCAGCCAGGAGTCAGTGCTGTGCCTCTGAGATGGGAGAGACAACTTCAGGACACTGGTCCACAAGAGACCTCCCAGCTCCACATAATATCAAATGGCGAAAATCTCCCAGAGAACTCCATCTCAACACCAAGACCCAGCTTCACTCAACGACCAGCAAGCTACAGTGCTGGACGCCCTATGCCAAACAGCAAGCAAGACAACACAACCCCACCCATTGGCAGAGAGGTGACCTAACATCATAATAAGGCCACAGACACCCCAAAACACACCATCAGATGTGGACCTGCCCACCAGAAAGACAAGATCCAGCCTCATCCACCAGAACACAGGCACTAGTCCCCTCCACCAGGAAGCCTACACAACCCACTGAACCAACTTTAGCCACTGGGGACAGACACCAAAAACAATGGGAACTAGGAACATGCAGCCTGCAAGAAGGAGACCTCAAACACAGTAAGATAAGCAAAATGAGAAGACAGGACAACACACAGCAGATGAAGGAGAATGATAAAAACCCACCAGACCTAACAAATGAAGAGGAAATCAGCAGTCTACCTGAAAAAGAATTCAGAATAATGATAGTAAAGATGATTCAAAATCTTAGAAATAGAACAGAGAAAATGCAAGAAACATTTAACAAGGAACTTGAAGAACTAAAGAGGAAGCAAGCAATGATGAATAAAACAATAAATGAAATTAAAAATAATCTAGAAGGGATCAATAGCAGAATAACTGAGGCAGAAGAACGGATAAGTGACCTGGAAGAAAAAATAGTGGAAATAACTACTGCAGAGCAGAATAAAGAAAAAAGAATGAAAAGAACTGAGAACAGTCTCAGAGACCTCTGGGACAACATTAAACTCACCAGCATTCGAATTATAGGGGTCCCAGAAGAATAGAAAAAGAAAGGGACTGAGAAAATATTTGAAGACATTATAGTTGAAAA
>NW_020175528.1:6827333-6888255 GCF_003031525.2 Neophocaena asiaeorientalis asiaeorientalis
ACATTAAACAAGATGAACTTAATTGATATTTATAGGACATTTCATCCAAAAACAGAGTACACATTTTTCTCAAGTGCTCATGGAAAATTCTGCACAATAGATCATATCTTGGGTCACAAATCAAGCCTTGGTAAATTTAAGAAAATTAAAATTGTATCAAGTATCTTTTCCAACCACAACGCTATGAGACTACATCCTCAATGGTGAAAAACTGAAAGCATTTCCACTAAGATCAGGAACAAGACAAGGTTGCCCACTCTCACCACTCTTATTCAACATAGTTTTGGAAGTTTTAGCCACAGCAATCAGAAGAGAAGAAAAAGAAATAAAAGGAATCCAAATCGGAAAAGAAGTAAAGCTGTCACTGTTTGCGGATGACGTGATAATATACACAGAGAATCCAAAAGATGCTACCAGAAAACTACTAGAGCTAATCAATGAATTTGGTAAAGTAGCAGGATACAAAATTCATGCACAGAAATCTCTTGCATTCCTATACACTAATGATGAAAAATCTGAAAATGAAATCAAGAAAACACTCCCATTTACCACTGCAACAAAAAGAATAAAATATCTAGGAATAAACCCACCTAAGCAGGCAAAAGACCTGTATGCAGAATATTAGAAGACACTGATGAAAGAAATTAAAGATGATACAAATAGATGGAGAGATATACCATGTTCTTGGATTGGAAGAATCAACATTGTGAAAATGACTCTACTACCCAAAGCAATCTACAGATTCAATGCAATCCCTATCAAACTACCACTGGCATTTTTCACAGAACTAGAACAAAAAATTTCACAATTTGTATGGAAACACAAAAGACCCCGAATAGCCAAAGCAATCTTGAGAACGAAAAATGGAGCTGGAGGAATCAGGCTCCCTGACTTCAGATTATACTACAAAGCTTCAGTAATCATAACAGTATGGTACTGTCACAAAAACAGAAATATAGATCAATGGAACAGGATAGAAAGCCCAGAGATAAACCCACGCACATATGGTCACCTTATCTTTGATAAAGGAGGCAAGAATATACAGTGGAGTAAAGGCTGCCTCTTCAATAAGTGGTGCTGGGAAAACTGGGCAGATACATGTAAAAGTATGAGATTAGAACACTCCCTAACACCATACACAAAAATAAGCTCAAAATGGATTAAAGACCTAAATGTAAGGCCAGAAACTATCAAACTCTTAGAGGAAAACATAGGCAGAACACTCCATGACATAAATCACAGCAAGATCCTTTTTGACCCACCTCCTAGAGAAATGGAAATAAAAACAAAAATAAACAAATGGGACCTAATGAAACTTCAAAGCTTTTGCACAGCAAAGGAAACCATAAATAAGACCAAAGCACAACCCTCAGAATGGGAGAAAATATTTGCAAATGAAGCAACTGAAAAATGATTAATCTCCAAAATTTACAAGCAGCTCATGCAGCTCAATAACAAAAAAACAAACAACCCAATCCAAAAATGGGCAGAAGACTTAAACAGATACTTCTCCAAAGAAGATATACAGACTGCAACAAACACATGAAAGAATGCTCAACATCATTAATCATCACAGAAATGCAAATCAAAACTACAGTGAGATATCATCTCACACCGGTCAGATTGGCCATCATCAAAAAATCTAGAAACAATAAATGCTGGAGAGCGTATGGAGAAAAGGGAACACCCTTGCACTGCTGGTGGGAATGTAAATTGATACAGCCACTATGGAGAACAGTATGGAGTTTCCTTAAAAAACTACAAATAGGACTACCATATGACCCAGCAACCCCACTACTGGGCATATACCCTGACAAAACCATAATTCAAAAAGAGTCATGTACCAAAATGTTCATTTCAGCTCTATTTACAATCGTCAGGAGTTGGAAGCAACCTAAGTGTCCATCATCAGATGAGTGGATAAAGAAGATGTGGCACATATATACAATGGTATATTACTCAGCCATAACAAGAAACGAAATTGAGTTATTTGTAGTGAGGTGGATGGACCTAGAGTCTGTCATACAGAGTGAAGTAAGAAAGAGAAAAACAAATACCATATGCTAACGCATATATATGGAATCTAAGAAAAAAAATTTTTTTAATGTCATGAAGAACCTAGGGGTAAGACGAGAATAAAGACACAGACCTAGTAGAGAATGGACTTGAGGATGTGGGGAGGGGGAAAGGTAAGCTGTGACAGAGTGAGAGAGTGACATGGACATATGTAACTACCAAATGTAAAATAGATAGCTAGTGGGGGTGTTCACATAGCACAGGGAGATCAGCTTGGTGCTTTGTGACCACCTGGAGGGGTGGGATAGGGAGGCTGGGAGGGAGGGAGACGCAAGAGGGAAGACATATGGGAACATATGTATATGTATAACTGATTCACTTTGTTATAAAGCAGAAAATAACACACCATGGTAAAGCAATTATATTCCAATAAAGATGTTAAAAAAAAAGTTAATAAAAATACAATATTTAACAAGCACCTACAAGATATTGCTCTATGCATCTAAGGTAAAGTACTGTAGGAGATTACAATGCAGTTGGGAAGATAAATTATTACATGTGTCTAAATAGGGTAATGACTCAATTAAATAATGATAGTGACTGAAAGAAAAGAACAAATAATTAACCAATATATAACTAACTAGTTATGTCTCATAAGCAAAAAAAAAAAAATTCTAGCAATTCTGAACAAGAGCCATCTATTCTGTGTTGAAGTAGTTGAGAAATTTTATTGAAGAAAGAGTTGATATAAGATAGAATGAAAAAAGAGAGAGAATTCCAGATGTAGAGAATGCATAAATAAATTCTTGGAGGTGTGTTTGGGCAATAGACTAGGAGAAATCAAATAGTTTGGTATAGAATAAAAATTAGACTGTAAAGAGGCTTAAGCTCTAATAATAAGAAGCTGAAATAACCAAGTGAATAAAACTAGATTTTAGCCACTGGACATTTAATAGCTGCTAAACGATTTTTAGGGGGTATAAGAGGGAAAGAAAATGTTGAAATTATAAAATCTTCATTTCATAAAGATCAATCAGGAAGCTATGTACAAAACTGGTTGGAGGTGGAAACACTGACAATTTTGAGACATCACTAAAATCCCATCTGTACCTGTCTATAGGTCTTCTATCTTAAATAATATTTCTGTACTTGTTCTCAAAACTTAACACTGCTATTTCACTGCAACAAGTATATCTCAAACCTTTACACTGGTATATCTATTGCTGGATATAGTTCACACATCCAGCATTTAATTTGGGCTAAATGGATGTTTGTTATTTCAAAGTAAGTAAAGAAAAGCTAGCACAACCACATTTAGAATGGGACTTTTATCTTATAATCTTGACTAAATCCACATTGCTTATGATGCCGAGTACTAATCTGAATGCCACAGTCCTAAGAGAGGTGCTACACACATTGTGGTGGCACTAGTTAAAAGAAAGTCAAACTAGCCCAGCAACCATTTCCCATCTGCAACTTATGTAGATTAAGACTAGGGGTGGATTAGTGAGGACAGCATTTTTTGAAGTGAAGACATTTGTAGGAGTAAAAAGAGCGGTCAGGATTTCCCTCTCCTCCTTGAAGTGCCCACTAAGGCAAGTTAGGATTTTAAAAATCCTTGGAGCGTTTAGAAGTTGGGATCAAGAAGGAGGAATTGACTTCTTAATTCCCTGGCTGTGTTTTTCTGAACTCAGAAACCCACAGATGGGACCCATGCTGCTACCAGGGTGGAGAGTGTTGTGATGTCTTAGGATAGTTTGGCCTATCGTTCTGTAAAGTTTCGGTATCAAGGAAACTGCAGCCTGGCTCTCACACAGAAAGTTCTGGAGCACCCTTACACTGGTGAGATAAAGAGAAGTCACAGTAGAAGCAAGCTGAAATTCTACAATTTGACAAGCAAGGGGGGTTAACTTTCCCTTGAGTCAAGTGGATACTGTGGAAGACAGCTAGGCTGCAGTCATCTTGAAAGCACTGTCCCCCACCCCAATAAGAAAAGGCTATTGGCCATGGTGAGGACCTAGCGTAGTGTACTGCAGGAGGTACTAGCTGAGAGCAAAATCAAAAGGTCAGCTCAGGATGGCCACATTCTCACCAGAGAATATATAATAGTGGAGGCCACCATGGGGTGGGTAGAGGAGATTGGTTCATAAAGAATCCAGTCATATATTTTATAAAAGTTCAAGTCTGGATGTCTGCCGTGACAGAGAGCGATGACCAGCCAGCGCTAGCCAAGAAAGAATTCCCAATTATTCCACTTAGTCAAAAGACCTTTTCTCTCTTCTCCTCTAAACCTTCTTCAATATGCTTCAGTTCTTGGAAGAACCAAGAAGATAAGGAGGAAGAGAGGAAGAGAAAGGTGCAGGCAGGGGTGGGTTTACCTTGAAGCTAATGAAGCTCAAACTTCATAGCCTCTCACTGGCACAGGCCTCCTTAGGAGGCCGTGGACCAAATTTGTATTCATTATTTGTATTATTTTTTGATAAAGAGGGTGCCTCTTCCCAAATTTTAAATGCTTTAGGCTCTACAAAACCTAGGTAGGAAAAAATAAATAAAAGGATAGATAATGCATGCCATTTTTTTTGTTCCCGTTCGCCTGGCCATGGGTTAGACTAGGTTGGGGTGGTGTTTACATGGAAAGAAAAATTAATGTTCTGATATAGAATGGGCTGGACTTATCAATACCGGAAATTAAGATACTTCTAATACCTGAAATTTACTGGAAATCTATGCAATATGCTTCAATTGCGGTCAAGAAACAAGGGTAGGCAGATCTGAGAGAAGGTTGGAAGGCTGTGAGTGAAGGGAAAGATAAGCTGTATCCTCTTGTACCCTAGAAGTTTACCTCAATGAATATTTGTGTTTTGTTAGGGAAAAAATACCGATGCCAGTTTTACGGTGAGAGTTAAATGTGATTTGGACGGAAGCCAACTTAACTCCTCTCTTTCCATTTCCATGTTTCATATTTGGACTGAATTTTAATCCTCAGAGCCAAGATTTCAGAGAGATGCAAGGAAAAATGGTTTGAATGCTGTACATACGCACATACACGCACACATACTAATGGATGAGTGCACACAAACGCACACAAATATTTCTAACCAATATTTGTCAAGTAAATCTGTAGTACATTTATGGGAAAATCACTAAAATTACCAGCCTTGGGCTCATCTCATGTCCAAGGAAATCATTAAAAAGGTGAGAATTTTATATTTTTACCTCCTATTTAAAGTAATATAAATAAAAAATATGTACCTAAATAAATGACATATTCTGTTACCTCAAAAAAAAAAAAAGCTCATTTTGCCTAAGAAACTGTCCTACTTCTGTGTAAAATTAGGTATTGTTGATGTGTTTACTGTGTGTAGTATATAGCTTAATGTATTTTATGATCAATGAAAAGACAAGAAAAGTTCTCTAGGGAAGGGAAAATGAAGCAACATGTGATGCTAGTTGCAGTGAAATTTAATATTTAAAATGCAAGAAAAATCTAAGCTGAAATTAAATCAGATAGTGAAACTTCAGATGTGTAGAGTGTGTTATTCTATGTAGTTATAATGTTCTTGTGTTCTTATTTATCAGAACATCTTATTTATCAGAATATCTTATTTATTAGAATACTGTGTTCTTATTTATCAGAATATCCATGAATATACTATAATTTGCCCCCCACTAGTTATAATCAGCTCATCTTTTATGTGAGATTATCATTTTTTCTTCTTGGAACATTGTGCCCTCAAGTCACATTTGTTGTACTTCTGGTCCCATCACAAACCTTTTGGAACACAGAGTGCTATTGAATTGAGTTTCCATTTGGATTTCTTCCAGAGCTATTGCTTTGAGAGCATCACATGAAATAACAAAATTGGCACGTGCTGGTTTAACTCCGTGGCTAACTCTGTTGTTTTCTGTTGATGATAAGTGTGTGGAATAGTTGCTTCTCTATGCAGACAGATTACGTTATATGTAATTTAGCATTTATCTTTAATTACATTCTGAAGCTTCACACATCTCAGTAAACATCTCTTTTATAGCTTATGATAGATAATTGGTAACAATAGAGGATTGAAAATGAAGAAGCAGAAATGATAGCATTCCCTTTCAGTCGCTAGCACACAATAGCCAACTTGGGTTTTTCTCTTTTATGGTGATAGTTTTTTGGCAAATGCAGTAATGTGATTTGGAGATTTGATATTCTATTTATGTTGCTATGATATCAAATAAGGGTAAGCATCTTGGAATTAATGAAACTTAAAGGAAGACAGAGGACATTAAGTATTATCACGGTATATTTGAGAGGAGTGTGTCAGAATACTGCTGTGGAATCCTTGTTACGATTTCACTTGCTAAAGCAGCATTCTGGAATCATGCTTCTAAAAGAAATGTCAAATGCTTCTCAAATTCATAGGTAAAAAGCATACCAATGAATTTTGATGTTCAAGAAATGTACAAAATATGTTAATTCTCATAGCCTAGACGTCAGCCTGGGTGCCCTATCCATCTGGATTTAAATGAAATTGCCTCCATTCCTTTCTCAAACCACATGCCCTTGAACCACGAGCTCCTCAGTATTTTATAACTACACACAATTCTCCACTTCTTAATTATGTAACCTGAAAAAAATGTATCATTTCACTTCTAACCCTAAAGCAAAAACAACAGATGGGTCTCATGAGAACCTGATGAAGTGGTGGAACATGTGAAGGGAATGCTTTCAATTTCAGCTTTGGCAAGAGATACGTATTTCATTAGTTTACATTTTTAAAATATGTGAACTTATTAGTAGCTACTAAATGTTGCTTTGAAATGCTCATAATTTATTAATGTTTAGAAAGGAAGCAAAAATCATCTGAAATTTAAATATAAATACTTAAGCCTCAGATAATTTGAGAGAAAAGAAGAATGCCTTGTTTTATTAAGTTAGACCCTCACCTTTTTGTGAATAAGCTGATCTTCAACTAGTAAATAACAACTAATCCCTAGGCTTAATTGCTGACCCTGAATTCTCTGAGATTCTGCCCAAGCACTATCTCCTCATAATATCTCCAGCTAGATTCCATGATGCTGGGTCTACTATACTGTACCAGTATTGTCATTTATTTTGGCTGTACTCTTTTCCTCTCAAAAATATTAACACTGGGGATGCCAACCATTGTTCTAGTTATTTAATAAAACCTAATTTTAAAAACTGCACAAAAGACTTGAGCAAGATATATGAATTTTCAGTAAGTACATAAAAAAGAACTCAACATCATTAGTTATAAGGGAAGTGTTAAAACAATAATGAAATATCCACTAGACTGGCTAAAATTGAAGAGTACTAGCAAGAATCTAGAGAAACTGAAACTCTTATACATCGTTGTTGGAAGTCAAAATTTTACAACCACTTTGGAAATTGGTCAGGTATTTTTTCAGAAAACTAAACATATATCTACCCTACCACCTTAAAGTCCCATTTGGAATTCTGAGGCAAAATTACGAAACCAGCCTCAAAACTCTGTTAGACTTCTGTAATTCAAGGTCACTATCCAAAATGTAAATATCTCTAAGTTGTAATTTTACATAGGCTCAACAAATTTTTTTAGCACTGTTCCTAGTTGAGGTTTTCTTTGTGAATGGCATATACTTTAAACCAAATGTGAAAAGTAATTTGAGGTGCATAATGCGCCTACATGTAAAAGCCCTAGCTGTCAGCCTTCTATAAAAAAAATTGGAGGATATCTTTTATGAATTTGGGGTAACATTGCACAAAACTAATCATAAAAGAAAAAAAAATAAAGCTACCTTCACCAAAATTAAAATTTTTACCCATCGGGAGCCATCATTAAGACTGGTAAAAGGCATCATAGAATGGCAGAATTTATTTGCAGTGCATTATCTGACAAAAGACTTATATTCAGAATGTGTATATGTATGTATGTTTGTGTGTGTGTGTGTGAAAACATCAATATTACAAAAACAAATATGGGCAAAATCCCTGAATAGGCACTTTACAAAAGGAAATATCAAAATTTCCAGTAAACTTATAAAAGGGGATTATCTTCAGCAGGGATATGCACATTAATATGACAATTTGATGTAATTACACGAATACCATAATGATAAATTAAGAAAAGACTGACAATTCCAGAGTTGGCAGTGCTGTGGAACAATTAACATTCTCATGCACTTCTCCATGGGGAGAATAAATTAATACAACCATTTTGGAAAATTATTTTTGCTGAATCTATCATAACTAAATTTATGCAACTCAAATCCCATATAAATATCAGAAATAAGAAAATATGTGAGCCAGGATCTTCATAATAGCAGTATTTGTAACAATTAATACCTATAAGGACTCAAATGTCTGTCCACAATACAAAGGATGAACACACTGTGGTGTACGTATACCATGAAACACTGTACAACAGTATTGCATACTGAGATATGGATATATCACAAAGGTTCAGTTGAGCCAAAGAAGCCAAATACAAAAGAATACCTATTTATGATTTTATTTTTATAAAATTCAAAAACAAAAACTAAGAGGAGCTTCAAGATGGCGGAAGAGTAAGACGCGGAGATCACCTTCCTCCCCACAGATACACCAGAAATACATCTACACGTGGAACAACTCCTACAGAATACCTACTGGACACTGGCAGAAGACCTCAGACCTCCCAAAAGGCAAGAAACTCCCCACGTACCTGGGTAGGGCAAAAGAAAAAAAAAACAGAGGCAAAAGAATAGGCACCGGACCTGCACCAGTGGGAGGCAGCTGTGAAACTGCATACAGAGATATGGATATATCTCACAAAGGTTCAGTTGAGCCAAAGAAGCCAAATATAAAAGAATACCTATTTATGATTTTATTTTTATAAAATTCAAAAACAAAAACTAAGAGGAGCTTCAAGATGGCGGAAGAGTAAGACGCGGAGATCACCTTCCTCCCCACAGATACACCAGAAATACATCTACACGTGGACCAACTCCTACAGAATCCCTACTGGACGCTGGCAGAAGACCTCAGACCTCCCAAAAGGCAAGAAACTCCCCACGTACCTGGGTAGGGCAAAAGAAAAAAAAAACAGAGGCAAAAGAATAGGCACCGGACCTGCACCAGTGGGAGGCAGCTGTGAAGGAGGAAAGGTTTCCACACACTAGAAGCCCCTTCGTGGGCGGAGACTGCAGGTGGCGGAGGGGGGAAGCTTCGGAGCCACGGAGGAGAGCGCAGCAACAGGGGTGCGGAGGGCAAAGCGGAGACATTCCCGCACAGAGGATCGGTGCCGACTGGCACTCACCAGCCCGAGAGGCTTGTCTGCTCACCTGCCGTGGCGGGCGGGGGCTGGGAGCTGAGGCTCGGGCTTTGGTCGCGCCGGGAGAGGACTGGGGTTGGCCGCGTGAACACAGCCTGCAGGGGGTTAGTGCACCACAGCTAGCCGGGAGGGAGTCCGGGGAAAAGTCTGGACCTAACGAAGAGGCAAGAGACTTTTTCTTGCCTCTTTGTTTCCTGGTGCGTGTGGAGAGGGGATTAAGAGTGCTGCTTAAAAGAGCTCTAGAGACAGGCGTGAGCCACGGCTAAAAGCGTGGACCCCAGAGACGGGCATGAGACGCTAAGGCTGCTGCTGCCGCCACCAAGAAGCCTGTGTGCGAGCATAGGTCACTATCCACACCTCCCATCCCAGGAGCCTGTGCAGCCACCACTGCCACGGTCCCAGGATCCCGGGACAACTTCCCCGGGAGAACGCACGGCGTGCATCAGGCTGGTGCAACGTCATGCCGGCCTCTGCCGCCGCAGGCCCGCCCCGCATCCGTACCCCTCCTTCCCCCGGGTCTGAGTGAGCCAGAGCCCCCGAGTCATCGGCGCCTTTAACCCCGTCCTGTCTGAGCGAAGAACAGATGCCCTCAGGTGACCTACACGCAGAGATGGGGACCTTGGGCAGAAGAATGGATAAGTGACCTGGAAGATAAAGTAGTGAAAATAACTACTGCAGAGCTGAATAAAGAAAAAAAAAGAATGGAAAGAATTGAGGGCAGTCTCAGAAGCCTCTGGGACAACACTGAATGCACCAACATTCGAATTACAGGGGTCCCAGAAGAAGAAGAGAAAAAGAAAGGGACTTAGAAAATATTTGAAGAGATTATAGTTGAAAACTTCCCTAATATGGGAAAGGAAATAGTTAATCAAGTCCAGGAAGTGCAGAGAGTCCCATACAGAGGAAATCCAAGGAGAAACATGCCAAGACACATATTAATTAAACTATCAAAAACTAGATACAAAGAAAAAATATTAAAAGCAGCAAGGGGAAAACAACCAATAGCATACAAGGGAATCCCCATAAGACCCACCTCCTAGAGAAATGGAAATAAAAAGAAAAATAAACAAATGGGACCTAATGAAACTTAAAAGCTTTTGCACAGCAAAGGAAACCATAGACAAGATGAAAAGACAGCCCTCAGCATGGGAGAAAATATTTACAGATGAAGAAACTGACAAAGGATTAATCTCCAAAATTTACAAGCAGCTCAATATCAAAAAAGCAAACAACCCCATCCAAAAATGGGCAGAAGACCTAAAGAGACATTTCTCCAAAGAAGATATACAGACTGCCAACAAACACATGAAAGAATGCTCAACTTCATTAATCATTAGAGAAATGCAAATCAAAACTACAATGAGATATCGTCTCACACTGGTCAGAATGGCCATCATCAAAAAATCTACAAACAATAAATTCTGGAGAGGATGTGGAGAAAAGGGAACCCTCTTGCACTGTTGGTGAGAATGTAAATTGATACAGCCACTATGGAGAACAGTATGGAGGTTCCTTAAAAAACTACAAATAGAACTACCGTACGACCCAGCAATCCCACTACTAGGCATATACCCTGACAAAACCATAATTCAAAAAGAGTCATGTACCAAAATGTTCATTACAGCTCTATTTACAATAGCCAGGACATGGAAGTAACCTAAGTGTCCATCAACAGATGAATGGATAAGGAAGATATGGCACATATATACAATGGAATATTACTCGACCATAAAATGAAATGAAATTGAGTTATTTGCAGTGAGGTAGACGGACCTAGAGTCTGTCATACGAGTGAAGTAAGTCAGAAAGAGAAAAATAAATACCGTATGCTAACACATATATATGGAATCTAAAAAAAAATTAAAAATGGCCATGAAGAACCTAGGAGCAAGATGGGAATAAAGACGCAGACGTACTAGAGAATGGACTTGAGGATATGGGGAGGGGGAAGGGTAAGCTGGGACAAAGTGAGAGAGTGGCATAGACATATATACACTACCAAATGTAAAATAGATAGCTAGTGGAAGCAGCCACATAGCACAGGGAGATCTGCTCCGTGCTTTGTGACCACCTAGAGGGATGGGATAGGGAGGGTGGGAGGGAGGGAGATGCAAGAGGGAAGAGGTATGGGAACATATGTATATGTATAACTGATTCAGTTTGTTATACAGCAGAAACTAACACACCATTGTAAAGCAATTATACTCCAATAAAGATGTTAAAAAAAAAACTAACTGATGGTGATAGAATTCAAAATAATTTTCTAATCTTTGAAAAAAGATAATGGCTGGGAAGAGGTAGGAGAAGGCTTCCAAGTTATAGGTTATTTTTCATTTATTGATTTGGGAGGAAGTTGCAAGGATGTACTTACTTGGTAAAATTTTATCAGGATTACAGTTGTGAATTGGGTCTTTTTCTGTATATATACAGTAACAGGCTATTTTAAAAAAATGTTGCAATCCAAAATATGGGTTTAGATGCCCCAAAATATAATAAGTAAAGCTTATAAAATTTTCTTACACAAGAGTTGCCTTGACTCCCATTCTTACCTTTAATTTATATACAACTCATACCAAATTGCCTTTTCTTGATTTCAAAACAATAGTAGATGAGCAGTAGTGTGGGAGTATTGGTTACTCAAGGAATGCTCACTGTCAATAGAAAGATAAGCAGTGAACCAAGGTAAGAATAGAGGAAACATGTAACAACTGAAAAGGTACAGAAATCTGGAGACATAAAGATCTTCGATTCTTGATATAGTTCCTAAAGTAACTTGCCCTATTACAAGAGAATGGAGTAACTAATAATTCAGTGTGACAGTCTTCCATCAACAATAAAAGCTTAAATAATTCATTCAATGAATTTAACTACATTTTATATTAAGTATTATATTAAATCTGTGGCATGGGAAGTTACAGTGATGACAATAGACATATTCTCTGCTTTTGTGGAGCTTGCATTTTCTTCAGGGAAATAGAATGAAAACAAATAAAGAAACACAAAGTCACTTTAGATAGTGCTAAGTGCTGTGAAAAAAGAGAGTGATGGGATAGAAGTGACATCTGATCTGGTACATGAATGAGAGGTAATGGTCTGTGCAAAAGCTATGAAGTAGAAACAAGCTAGATGTGTTCATGAACAGAGAGAAGACAAGTATGGATGAAACATGGTAACCATGGGTAGAGGGTGGGGGGAACCAAGGATGGGGGTGAAGTGAGGTCAAAGGAGGAGGCAAGATCCAGATCAAGTGAGGTTTAAAGATGTGCAAGTGGTTTGTATTTTATTTTAAGTGTGAATTTAAAACCCCTTGCATAGTTTTAAGCAGGACTGGTATAAAATAGTCTGATTTACATTTTTTTAATTACTCTTTAGGAAGTGGACTGTAATGGGGGCGGCGGAGTGGTAACATGATACCAGTTATGTATCTATTGAAATATTTTGATTTGTGAAATAGAGAGGAAATATCATTCATAAATATAACCAACCAAATATACAGATTATAAGTTATATGGCTAATTATATCTTTAGTTATACTGATAACTCAAATTTCTGGTGTGATATTTTCCCCAAATTTCCTAAAGTTTTTGATATGTTTTGTAAGCATGTTTTTAAAACAGATGAGCCCAAGACAGTTAAAGGCATATTTATTTTCATAACTGTGATTTTTTTTTAAAAAAACAAAGGTAATTGAAGAGTTGCAATAAAAAGGCAGAAGTTTGAAAATTAACTATGAAACATGCTCAGAGCACCTTTCTGTAACTTTAAGAATTGAGTGTTTACTAAATTTGATAAGATTTGCTATTCTATAGCTAAGTAAGTCACTGACCTTCTTGGCACTAAGAATCTGGTTTCTAATCATAGAGCCAGTGTTAAATGTGGGATTGGAAGTATTAAGTGATCATTCAGAATATTTTTAATTTAAATATTCTATGATCATCATGATAAATTTAAATGATATTGTACTTACTTACAGAACTAAAGAGCACAATTAATTGTATTCTCCTGTGCTGTTTAGAAAAATTGTTAGCCATTACTAAGATTTAATAGAAACTATCTTTTAAAGGTCGGTATAGTATTAACTTTTAAAAATCTTTTGGGACTTCTACTTCTGGGCAGATGAAGTAAGCATACCTTATTCCTTCTAGTAAGTGCGGCTATTAACTCTAGAATTGTGTATAAAACAACCATAAGACTACTGTGAAAGGTTAGAAAAGGGGGCAGACCAACTATAGCCTGGGGATGCAATGAAAGAGGATGGGGAGTTCCTTGGGTTTTCTTTTAGCTTCATATATCCCAGCTGAAGCTCGCAACCCAGAAAGGCCAGGGCATATAGGCAAAAAAAGTCCTAACAGAAGTCTGTCCTCTTTAGCCAAAGGACCAGGAAAGGGTCAGCCTAGCAGGAAAGAAAAATTTCAGACAATAATTGGTATATAATTGGTAAAAAAAAATTCATCCAGCCATTTTAACTAATGAACGGTAGACATACAGACACGCGTGTGTGTGTGTGTATGTATGTATTCATAGACCCATACATTCAAGCCCTCAAAATCTACAACGATGAAACTTCCATACATAACCAAATAATAGTTAACCTTCTGTTTTGAATTTTGAATTTGCAAGATGGCTACATCATAGAGGAAATCAACTAATCAAGGCCTTTCATTTTTTTAAATGTTGCCATTGCCACTATTCCCAATTCAAATTAAATTCTGGTAATAATTTGATTATAGATGAGGTACTCATCTTCCTCTGGCAAGGAATTTTAAAACATAGTAACAGTAGCCTGCCTAACCATCTCAAACTTTTAAAAATGTAGAAGTAGTAAATATCAAACAAATAATAAACTTAGATTACAGCTATCTACAGGAAAATCTCACTCTTTTAAAAAATATTTTATTGGAGTATAGTCGAATTACAATGTTGTATTAGTTTCAGGTATACAGCAAAATGATTCAGTTATACATGTACATGTATTCATTCTTTTTTAGATTATTTTCCCTTGTAGGTTATTACAGAATATTGAGTAGAATTCCCTGTGCTATACTGTAGGTCCTTATTAGTTATCTATTTTATATATAGTAGTGTGTATATGTTAATCCCAATCTCCTGATTTATCCCTTTCCACCCCTTTTCACCTTTGGTAACCATAAATTTGTTTTCTAAATCTGTGACCGTATTTCTGTTTTGTAAATAAGTTCATTTGTACCATTTTTTTTAGTTTCCACATATATGCGATATCATATGATATTTGTCTTTCTTTGTCTGACTTACTTCACTTAGTATGATGAATCTCTAGGTCCATCCATGTTGCTGCAAGTGGCACTATTTCATTATGTTTGTGGCTGAGTAATATTCCATTGTATATATGTACCACATCTTCTTTATCCATTCCTCTGTTGATGGACATTTAGGTTGCTTCCAGTCTTGGCTATTTAAATAGTGCTGCAATGAACATTGGGTTGCATGTATCTTTTTAAAAAATTAATTAATTAATTAATTAATTTATGGCTGCATTGGGTCTTCGTTGTTGCTCACAGGCTTTCTCTAGTTGTGGCGAGTGGGGACTACTCTTCGTTGTGGTGCGCATGCTTCTCATTGCGGCGGCTTCTTTTGTTCTGGAGCACGGGCTCTAGATGCACGGGCCTCAGTAGTTGTGGCATGCAGGCTCAGTAGTTGTGGCTCACGGGCTCAAGAGTGCAGGCTCAGTAGTTGTGGTGCATGGATTTAGTTGCTCCATGGCACGTGGGATCTTCCCAGACCAGGGCTTAAACCCATGTCCCCGGCACTGGCAGGTGGATTCTTAACCACTGAGCCACCAGGGAAGTACTATATCTTTTTGAATTATGGTTTTCTCTGGATATATGCCCAGGAGTGGGATTGCTGGATCATATGGTAGTTCTATATTTAGTTTTTTTAAGGAACCTCCATACTATTCTCCATAATGAAAAGCTGAGTATTATAGGTCTTTAGAATAAATATAAACAAAATATTTTAAAATTTAATTTAATTTAAATACTTTAATTTTTCAGTTTTAAAGGGTTTTGACTTTTTACAAAGGTCACTATTAAAAATTATCACGTTTTAATGTGACAATGATCCAAAGCCTTCCTTGGCAAGATCCTGCCTTCTTAAAGATGAACTTTCTGAATGTGTAGTCTCATTTTATTGTGGATGTGAATTATATGTCCTTTTATTAGCCTTTAATATTATGCAGCCATTTTAACGTTTTAGTTAATTCATTAAAATCATGTTCTGGAACAGTTATCAGTTCTTTGCAAGCAATTCTTCGATTCAACTTGCTCAGTATTATCATCCTGTCTTGAGGGAGGAAATTAAAAGGCAGAAGTCGAAAATTCAAATAATTACCAGATAAATAATTATTAAAATCAGAAGGCTTTCCTAACACAGGTTTTCTTTGTTGGTCTTCACAAATCTTTTTTTTTTTTTTTTTAACTCTTCTACAGGTCTTCTGGAGCTACATGTAACTTCTAAAGAATTTGTGTTTGTCTCTGGATTATGTTGTTTTGCTTGCTTACCGTTGTCTTTGTTTTTAATTCCTGTGAAAGAGGGGAAGAGGAAATGAGGAACAAGTAGAAAATCTTATCTAGAATAATAAAATTATAAATCTGTAATTTAAGTTCGAGACCATCTTGTTTAGTCTCTATTTTTACCAAGTTAGAGAAAATTTTATCCATTTTGTAGTTTTGGCAGTAGGGGCTATGAGATGTTAAAGTGATTTCTAAGAACTCTGAATGGCACATATTAAGGACTTAAATATTGGTTGAATGGATGTTTGACTAACTATTACTAAAAGTGCTAAAGTTGGGAATGTAACATATGCTGCTCTCTATTAACACTTTACCACCACTAACTGCACTGCTGATTACATTAAATATAAAGAACTTATAAAACTATTAAATTCTATTTATGTTCAAGGATTGACACTTCTTATTAAAATTCTAATCTTTGCTTTTTTTCTCTTCCCCAAAACATTGTCTATTTAATGTCAAAACAAAGAGAAAAATCATAACCCTGTGGGAACCAGGAAACCATTCATTAAGCCACCCTATTTAGTCACTTAAATATATGATATTTGATCCAGACCTTGCCTTCAAATGTCATATTTGCATCCTTCTAGAAATTATATATTTTTCAAACAATTATGAGATGTTTTATATTTCTACACCTTGCTATATCCATTTACATGAGCTGCTCAGATGAAAATCATATTAGTCTTATAAAACTTTATTTTTTTTGGTTAACATATACATTTCACACTTAGGAACAGGTGTAAACTCTGACATCTGAAATATCCATCCAGAAAGAATGTCCCTGAGGCACTTACACAAGAGGATATCAATACACATTTGCACAATGACATTTCAGACAGATAAGTGCCCTTATATGAGGGCACCAAATAAGAAAAATAAAAAGCCTGAGCAAAGAGCCCATGACATAAAATGAAATACATATGTAGAGACTGAACATCATTTGCAGGGGTTAGAACCCTATTCCATGGTGAAACTGAAGTCCATTTTAAAATGGAAGATTTAACATTTAACAGCTAAGCACATAAAAAGGAATTTGTAACAGAAAAACCTACATCAATTGCAGTGACCTTTCTCAGAGATATCTTTTACAGATTTTCCTTCTGGCTGTCTCTTTTCTTCCTTGCTCTACCCTAGACCTTTTTCAGTAGAGATCTTTTTCTTTCTTTCCTCATAGATAAACCACATTTTAACATCTTTAGTCTTATGAATCAGCTTCCACTGTGGAAAAGTTTGAGATGATATTTCTGTCCTGGTGTTTGATGACTTTGGGAATTCCAGAATTCTCTAATTGTATCAGACTCCTTCTGTCAGGAATTTGGTTCAAATTATGATAATAGAAAAAAAAACATGGAAATTTGTCACAGTTGATATACATCAAACTCTTCAAATATCCTTTTGTCATGTTTTCTTTATTTTATCCCATCCATAGAGAAATCTAAGGAATCCCATTTGCCAACTCTAAACCATGAGCCCAAAGTCAGTGCATAAAAAGAAAGTCACAAATTTGATATTAGAAGACTCTTTGAATGATGGACGTAACCTCATTATTATAATAAATTTGATTAATATTCTCTTAGGAATGGATTAAATAAATACTATAGAATTATATAATCCTTATCTTTCTTTTTATTCTTGGTCAAAACCTTTATTTTCATGGCAACTAATTCAGACCCACAGAGGAAAAGTTTTGGAAATTTACAAAACTAGTTATTCCAATACCAAAATTGTAATCAAGTTGCATTTTCTTATCCCAAGCTTAAAGGTTACTGTTTTTGGATAAAGGTACAAGAAAATATCACACTTGGGAAGTTTAATGAGCAGAGCTTCTGGAGTCTCCTCCAGTTCCCTCATTCAGATATGTACTCAGATGGTGTCAGGTTTATGTCCGTCCAGAGCAAGGACTGAATCCTAGCCAAGATTCAGGGAGCATCAAGAAGGAGCTTAACAAACATCTTATCCCCCAGTCATATCGCTTAGGAACTCTAATACTATATGGTTTGTAAACAACTTTTTGAAAGACATGTTACCTCTAAGTTCAGGTTATAATGTCCTGTAAGACCAAGATTATCTTGTGTGTATTTTCCATAGAATATGTAAAAATGACAAGGCATCACCAATGTATAATAGCTTTGAAAAATATGTAAGGATGACCAGTATGGGCATGTGCAATTATTTATTTATTGCATGTAGGGCTTAGGAGCGACTGAGCCTAAAAATCCTGACCAAGTCCTATCAGGGCAAAAGAGTAATTTCTTAGAGAAGTGCTTCTTTAAGCAGATCGTTGCAATGAGTCAAAATGATATATGTGGTGCTTCGATCTCCCAAGGTCCTTGAGAATGGCCAACGTGGTTACTCTTAGGAATAACACTGATTCATGCTAGGAAACTCAATCAGTGACCCTGGTACCATGTCATCCAAACTAATAATAAAAGGTAATGCTCTCTTTGTTCTTCTATTAGAAAGGTCCATTAGTTCCAAATGTAAACTACGATATATCAGGGACAAATACAATAAAATAATTCACTTGAAGCCCATTCAGTATTATTTTTAAAATAATGAAGAAAACAGCCTCTTCTTGAATAGAATATTATCACTGGAATATATGTACGTGTATGGCAAAAGGATCATAGCTTGAGAGACCAAGTTGAATTCACCCTAGGATTCAGATATGTTTCAGCACGTCTAGTGAGTATGTTTAATTGCGTGCAGGACTAAGGAACCTCCTAGGAAAGAATAAATCTCTTGGAAAAAAAAAAGTCAATGCACACAAAATTGCTTTAAGTTTTGAGAAAAGGTGGAAAATTCATGTGTAGATCAGATATTATCTGCTCCCTCTCTCTCCTTAAAGACATATAGCAGAGACCTGAGTATAGGGGATATACATGAAAAAGAGCTGGTTCCTTAAAAATCTCTGTAAAACATGAAGAGAATAGAGCAAACAGAGCCTAGTAGTCTACACAGTGGAATGTAGTACTTCCTGTAATTTAGGTAATTATTGATCTCTGTGGTCACATTATCTGAAGCAGAAACCAATCCAGCCTCTGTGTAGTAGGAAGGGCTGGAACATCAGAGCATTAGGAGAAGAAAGACATGACCTCACAAAGGCTGAAGTAGGAGACAAGAGAAATGGAGGACTCCCTGTGGTGACCAAGAAGAATATGCAAGAGGAAATTATACTCTTCGTGTACAAGCTGATGGACTGGTTTTGGCTGTCTCCATGGGGGCTGCTTGAAGTCTGTTGGAGACATCTAAGAAGGCTGAAGTAGGAGACAAGAGAAATGGAGGACTCCCCGTGGTGACCAAGAATATGCAAGAAGAAATTATACTCTTCGTGTACAAGCTGATGGACTGCTTTTGGCTGTCTCCATGGGGGCTGCTTGAAGTCTGTTGGAGACATCTAAGGGAAGCTGAAGCTCCTGAAATTTTATGGATAGTGGCAAAAACAGAGAAATAATATTTAATTACTCTTGTTAGGCCATTATCTTTACTCCTAGAGTGGTTTACTTTGCAGAAGTATGGTTTACAAATACATGGTATTTGGGGAATTTCTTCAGATTATTTTTATAATGATCTTACCTTAGAAAAAGCTGAAGTAAAAGTCAGCCTGAATAAGTTTTTGATAGAATGCACTCTTTTGAGCAAATGACTTGGATAATTTTGTACTGTCAGTTAAGAGCTGACTGGAAATAGAAGTCTGTTTTCAGGATTCATTAAACTTTGTGTCCCTAATTAATATATGATAGTTGACTCATTAATGACTAAGTCTTGCCTGTATGAGTGGATCTTAAACAAATGAACAAACATACAAGAAATGCCTGCATCCAGTGCCCTGACTGACAGAATCAGAAGGGAGGTAGAGGAAAAGGACTTTCCCAGTGGCATGCTTGTTTCCCACCTCATGTTTGTTCATATGATGCTACAAAACTGTGTGTAAATCCTTTGACTTTTCCTCTTGTACAGGCCACTGAAGTCAGGCCTCCAGAAGTGTAGAGTCAAGGTCAATGTTACCCATTAGCTAACATCACATCTTTTACCATTCACTTCCATTCCAAGGTAAAAGCACTTTGGATACAGAGTTGGGAGATTGGAAACAAAGGAGGAGGTGGAGGGGAAGAGATAGATGTCTTATGCCATTTGCTTTCTTGCCTTCTCTTAGTGATCGCTGTTCATTTTGTTTGTTTGTTTCTTCTATTTATTATGTTAGTGCATCTGATGAATACTCAAGTGATGTGGTACGTATTGATGCCCTAGAGAGTATAAACATTTGCTCTAAATTCCTCTAATTCAAAAGGAGTCATCTAAAATATATAAATATATATGCAGCTTTTCTCTCTCTCTCTCCCCCCGACTCTCTCTCTCCCCCCCCACTCTCTCTCTCTGCCTCTTTCTCTGTCACACACACACACACACACACACCATAAACATACACTTTCATATCAAATTTATCTGACAAAAGCAGACATAAATATTTTCATTTTTATTCTCTACTTTGATATATTTTGTTTTAATATCCTATTCTTTGGGGGGGAAAGCAATATGGGTAACTTAACCCACTGGACCTAGAACCAAATCAACAGTCCCTTTCACCCTATTATTAGGTGAATACCATTAATTCATACTCATGTTTAGAAAAAATATTGTTATTCATGGAATTTAAATAATCCAAAATTGTTGTCTTTGGTGATGTTTTTCTTGCATGGTAATGTGTCTGGTATCTATGGTATAATGTTCTCAGTAGAAAGAACTGGGGGAAAAATAAAAAGAAATAAATATCCTAAAACTTTAGTTTTGGGTTTTCCTAAAAACAATATCTTTCCTCCTCACAGACATGGGATGCCAAGTATCTAATTTGTATAGCATAATTTAAATATTGAGTAGAAAAAGAAATATCCAAACATGATCAAACATCATGCTAATTCTACCAAGATCAGAAATCAATGTTCTGTAAAGATGATTTCATCCTCTTCTCTTTCATGATGAAGAAATCATACCCCTGCAATATCCACCAGCCATCTTCAAGAGAATACCTTAAGCTAAGCTGCTGATTAGGTAAAAATCACCCAACTCCAGGAAAAGTGCCTCACCAGCACTGTATTGAATTCATTCCTGTATTGAATTATTTCATTGCTTAAATGAAAAACACAATGTTTTGGAAAGAACCTTGAAGGACACCTGGTATTTTTATATAATATATCCAACTGCTGTATTACAGCTATGCTTTAGTGAATGTTTATTTACTTTCTTATTAGTTTTCCATCAATAAACTTGTTTTGTCCTTAGCATCAAAAGCACATTTTCCCTCAGACCCCTGACCTCCCCCCAAAAAGGATCAAAACAAACAAATAAAAAGCCTCTCAACTTTTTTACAATAAAGAAGAGAACGTTTACAAACAGCTAAACTTAGGATAGAAACAAAGTGATTTCAGCTTAATTCAACAGAAAGAATAGCTCACTTTTTTTTTTTTTTTTTTGGCTGCACCGCAGGGATCTTAGTTCCCTGATCAGGGATCGAACCCATTCCCCCTGCAGTGGAAGTGCGAAGTCCTAACCACTGCACCGCCAGGGAATTCCCTAGCTCACATTTTTAATGCATGTTCTGAAGCTAGATTTTTTTTCAGGCTCCTTTTAAATGAGTAAAGGGAGAGGTAATTGAGACTGGGGAATATAATGAGCTAAGAAGTGCTCATGTAAAGTACACACTGCCTCTGAGATCCTGGAAGTCTTTCATAAAAGCTAAAATATCATGGGAAATATGGGATGATAGGATTCAGTGTATTTCATTCATTCTTGTAAAATAATTGTGATTAAATATACTTTTATTATCTCTTAATAAAGTTAATTATCTTTTAACTTCTTCTACAGCGCGTAGGCTTAAAGTTAATCTGAAGTAAATTATTTGTCTTAGAAAAGGATGAATTCACTTTTTGTGAAAGATAATTTATTCACTGACAACAATCACGAACATTTTTTTTTTACCCTCAGTAGAAAGCATAGTCATCAGCTAACAGGTTTATTTACTTTTCAATTTTGATTAAATTCATACAAGTTCATTGGGTGAAAATTGATTTTTGTTTCCCTTGTTTGAACTGATAATCTTCCATACCTTCCACACAAGGATAGAATGTGTGACTTCTTCTATATGTGAATAACATCCCCGGAAGCACTTTCTTAAGTATGTTTTTTCACAATAAAACAACAAAAAACTTTACTTCATATTAGATTCATGTCCCTGTTCATGTAACAACAATTGACACTGATAGTACCATTGAGAAAAATCAAATAAATATGAGGCAGTTCTGAACTACCAACTTTTTGAGAGTTAGAAACTGTAATTTAGTTTATCATTGTATCTCATACTTTCATTTTTAGACATACACATATCATATGTATATTTTTAAATATGAAAACATGTATATATAGACAAAAAAATTGAAAATGCAAAAACCTTTTCAGTTTGTAGCAATATGGTACTACCCTAACAGAGTGTTATATAGGAACAAATCCAAAGAGATAGCTTTAAAGAATGAACTATGTGCATGTGCCCAGCATACAAACAGACTTCCTATTTAGCAGGAATAACAAGATAGGTAGTAAGCAGGACTCTATCTCCCATTACACAAGACAAAGTGGGGAAGTTGTCATATGTAGGGTAGAGGATGTATCATCAGCTAATCAGACACTCCCACCTAGAGTTTCAAACCTTGAAAAAGTGAGAACAAAAGTGCGGGGTCCAGTTGAGATCATTTGTGGTAGATATGGTAAAGTGGCACATCAGCTAATATCAGAGATGGCAGAGAGTCCCAAACTATGTTATGTTCTAAGTTGACAAGTGTTAGGGTCTTGGCCTTCCTGCCTACGCCTGGTTTTCCAACCTTCTTTTCTATTCTATGATGTGTCCTTCCAGGATATTCCTTTTCTGCTTAGATAGCCAAAGTGGTTTCTGTTGTTTATATCCAGGGATCCCACTCATCCAGTGTCTCACCTTCATATGCATTGGCATTAATCCATGATAGTTTAGGCTTGGCATGGACAAATACAGAGCTTAAGTAAGTGTGTTTTCCTTTTAGAGTCAGAACACACAAAAGAGGAAATGTAGTTAACATTACTCATATAAACACATTTTATAAATATTTACTTTGAAATGTGAAATTGCTGACATTTGATGATTTTTGACATTCAGTGGTGATTTCATATAGTTCAACCTAACAATAAGAATATCTTATTGAGTTAAATAGACCCTTTTATGACATACTTTCTTCCTAGGAATTACAGAAAAGTGGATTTCTTTTCCACATTAATATTCTTATCTGCCAGAAGTTACTGAATTTCTGTGATTACCTATAAAATATCAGAATGTTATCTGAACTCCAGGTGGAGGCTTTCATGATTAGAATGGAAATAAATTTTGACTATGATTTACTGAGAGAGAATTATGAAGTGGTTTATTTTGAAAAAATTTTGTGTCCATATATAACTCACATCTAAGACACACCTTCCCATGAGATCACTAATTTCCAAGTATGATGTTAACTAGCATATTTCCTTTAAAGGGACTCCTGGGAATGTCTTATATAAAAAAATAAAACAACTCAAAACAAAATACTTGGAAGGTACTTAATTATTATTAATATTCAAAATCAAAATTCTTAATACTTATTGGATACCTACTATATCCTAGCCACTACATTATTCTCTTTATATATATTATCTCATGTAATCCTCACAACAAGCCTATCAAAAATATATTATCATCATGCTCACTTACCAAATGAGATATTCAATTTTAAAAAGGTCAAATAATCTCCTAAAGAATGTGGAGTAAACAGTGACATGGCTAGGATGATAACCAGGTCTGTCTGACACTAAAACCCATGATTACTAACACTATTTTATTAATTAGCAGACTACCTGAATATTACTGCCAATTACCAGATAATAGGCAAACACAAAGCACAACAAGACTGAAATACTTTGATTTTCTTTTAATCCTTTGACAATAGTGGTTCCCTCTATCGAGAAAGCTCTTGTTTCATCCTAGGCATCTGCATTTTCTACTGTACTGTTAAAAAACACTTGTTTAAGCTGATGAAGAAGACTTTATTCAAGGGACTACTGCAATGGGGTTTTGCAGTAAGGAAGAGGAGTTACTGGGCTCACGTTCAAATACAGCATGGACAAGTGGGGATTTATAGCCAAGGAGCAGGGTGGGGTGGAGGGCCGTGGATAGAAAATTACAAAGAGGAAACATCAGGGGTGGGGAGTCTTGTTAAACCAACTCAACAGAATTCTTGCTGAAAGCAGACAAGAGTAGTGAGTGTCCAAGTGTGGAGGATTCTGGCTAAAGTTATTAAGCAGGATTCTTGGACAGTGCAAAGACTGACATGTAAATCCATAGGTCAAAGTCCAGTCCAGAAAATGACTCAGAGGAGCTTGACTAAAATTTGGTCCAAGAAGTTTTGTCAGTCCCTCCTTTGGTTCAAGGAAAGAAGAGATGTTCTTCCTTCCCTTGAACAACGTGTGCATTTTCTCTTGCAGTTGCCTTTCGTTCATTGAGGATCCTTTCAACATTCTACGAGAACTCGGTAGTATTACCCAGCTTAGGTCTGGTTGCCACTACTCAAAAGTCAGTACTCAAGAGGCAAGTTGACATTCTGGGGAGAAAGTGGACTCGTGTCCCAAAACTAACTCTGGAGATTCTGCTCAGCCATGAAAGTTTTTAAAAGGAAGAGGGGAAGTAATCTCAGTTAATCATTGAGATAGGGCATCAGACTTGTCACCATCTCCCACTGTGTGCAGGCTTGTCGACTCCTCGTGATCTTTCTCTAGATACTGTCTTGTTCACAAAGTTTGTTTGTAAGATTACTGAAGGGCAAGCTAGGGAAGAGATCTGGTCATCTGTTAATTGCTTATTCTTTATTTCTACTTCTTTGATCTATGGAAAGAACCAACAAGTAAGGTAAGGTTTTGTGGGATCAAAAGATTTGAAAGGTGAGCTTGGTCCAGAGATGAGTAGAGCATGAAGTGCCTGGTTTAAAAGTTAGTTACAATATAGCTTTGTAAAGTGACAAGACTAAAGGAGTCTCCTGCTGAGGGTGGTTTCCTGCAAAGAGCTGCTTACAAATCCCCACTTCTCAGACATGGTTCCATTTCTATGGGATCATGGGCGAAGATACATCTTCTGTAACTTCTTCATGCTGACACAGGGCACCATATTTTTAGAGTGGAAGATGTCTGCATGGGTTTGTAACATCTCTTTGCTGACAGTTTTAGTTGCCTCCTTACATATATGGGCAGAGCAAGCTACAGTTATCTCGATGAGCAATAGTATTCATCCCATTCTCTTGAGGCCAGTTCTTGGAATTGTGCTAGCCATAGATTCAGTACTGCTCAACATGGAGCAACTTGTGTCATGGCTACAGTCTAGTCATCTTGCAGTTAGCTTTGTTCCTCTGGTGGCAGTTCTAGTATTTGTAAAACAGCTCAGGAATGTGCATCAGACGCTGAAAGATTCTGTGACTTTATTGTCTTAGTCATTGACTGCTTGAACCTGCTCTTTTGTGACTAGGGAGGACTAGGAGACTTCAGCTTTTCTACAAACAAGAGACAGGGGACATGAAGGGGACTTTGTACTTGTGGGGAGGGGCCTGCAGGGTTCTGCTCAGTTTCAAACCACCCCTCTGTCTTTGATGCTCCTCAGTCCTGAGGAGGAATCGGTGTATAACACGAAAGGAGTAGTTTTGGACAGAGAGGTTAATCATAAACTTGACAGATGAACTCACAGGGTTCTGCTCAGTTTCAGTAGTAGAGAATATTTGCTGAATGGTACAAGCAGTCAGGCATTTAATGAGGGGAATTTCTATGGAAAAACAACAACAACTGGTGGTTGCAAACCTAGTTTCTGAATCCAGAGAGCAGCCAATTGAGAAGATTTCTAGTTATTGAGCTAAAAATATTTTTAGATAGTGGAATGAGAACAGCAGTCTTCTGGAAGATTCATCCATGGCCGTTCACCTGTGCCACATTGCCTGCATCTGCAAAATGCAGGGCAAACTACCTGTGCATTTAACCCTATTACTAAGTTATATGCTTCACGTTTCAGAGAGGGGGAGAGAGAGGAGTAGAGACAAAGATAGAGACAGAGATGTTTTGTGTAACATAAACCACTATCCTATTCTAAATAATGACAATGTGTCAAGTGCTTTTTGGCTCTTAAGCCTCTGGTTTCTGCCCTCTAGTCCACACAGTCCAACAGCTCAAGATACCAAAAACATTCCGTTTAGGCCTTTATTAATTAAACCAACATTGGCTACCTTGAAACAAATAAAGTAGTTCAAGGCCAGGTTACATTTGTTAACTTCTAACCTGGGCTATGGTGGCTTCTAGAGAGTTTAACAATGTATAGCCCAGGAAAGGTTAGGACAAGGGAAAATACCTTATGATAATAGGAGTTGCTTTCTGTTTACATGCTCTTTATGCCAACTGCTAGGAGACTCGGCATCCTCAGCTTCCATCCGTATTCTCAACTTTGAAATCCAAATTTTCAGCCATAAGACAGTAGGCATTTGTCCTAAAAATTTTATTTCTGTCTAGTAGATTAACTCTCTCAAAAGAATTTTAACCAAAATGTTTGAATACATATATATGCATACCATTTATCACCTTTACCATGTACAGAACATCATTGCTAATTAAGCTCCATGATGAGAATGCAGTGTCTCTATAATAATCTACGGCCTTCAGAAATTCCAAACCTGTGCTATCTCTTTGAAGGGGAAGGAAATGTATGGTGGAAGAGTATAGAGGAAAAATGCTAAGATGTACCATTAAACTAATTCCTGTTATTCACCTGAGTACCACAATATAATATAAGCTCTGAAAATATATTTTAAGAGTGGTTACCAGGATACAGAATGACAATCTTCTCTGATGCAAATTAGTGGTCTCATTCATTAGCTGTTGAAAGCATCTCCAAAAATAAAAATATTCTCTTTTAGGCTGATTGTTTTGGTATTGTCATAATTTCCTTCTTTGTGTATGAGAAGAATTGAGAGTGAATAATTATGAAAGCATACTGTGAGCAGCAATTCAAGTGGCTGCTTAGAACCTTATTCTACCTCTTGTATCATCAGAAATAATCAATTTCACATAACTTCTTTTCTTTTTTCTTCTTCTTTTTGGCCCCCCTGCTTGCAACATAAACCTTTTGCATTTCAGGTCATGCTTATCAAGTTTCTCTTCTTCAGTGTATGCGCCTGAACATGTCAGATTCTGAGCAGAGGAGTGATAGGACCCCTCACTAATATTTTGAAAGTAGCATTCTGCAGTATTCAGAATAATGATAGAAGGGTAGACTGTGTGGGAGACTGTTGCAGTTAATTAAGTGAAAGCTGATGGTGGTTTGGGCCATGGTGTTAGCAAAGCTTGTGGTGAAAATTTAACCAGTTCTCAAAATGTTTTTAAAAGTGAAAAAAAAGATTTTCCTGATGGATTTAATATAAAATATGAATAAAAGAGAGACATTTAAAAGGACTCTAAGGTTAAGGAAGGATAGATTTTCCATCAAATGAGATCAGAAAGATTGTGGAAGGGAAGAAAGTGTGAGGAAGGTTCAGAAGTTCATTTTTGGAGACAGCAAGATTGAGATGTCTATTAGATACCCAAGTGGAGATGCCCAGGGGGCAATTGGGGATATATACATGAGTGTGAAGATTCGAATTGGGGAATTGTTGGCACAGAGATGAATGTTTATGTAAAACCTCTGAGTCTGGATGAAATCACAGAGGATGTGGATATTGGTAGAGGAGGATGAATTACTGAGCTCTGGGGCAACATTAAGAGTTAGCAGAAAAGAAGATGAACCAATGTCCAGCTAGGACACTAGAAACCACTTGAGTATTTTTGAATAGAGATATAATACTGGAATTATTTTATATATATTTTTTGAAAGAACGGAAGAACAAAAAATGAGAAAGGCACTGTTTCCTAAAGATTTGGTCCTACATAAGATGTTAAGGCCTCCACAATAGCAAGAACTTGTCTGAGCCACGGTGCCCTCTGCAGCTGCTGCAGGAGTCCCTGTCATCTGCTGGATATCACCCTTAAGGAGCCACCACTCATCACAATAGCTGTACTGCCAGAACCCTAGAACTACATGAAAAACCTACAATAACCTTCAATGGCCCAGAATCTCCCATTGTTACCACTCACTTGCTACCTTCGGAATTCTGGCACAATGGCTAGAACCACCTGTACTTTTGCAAGAGCCCATAGTCACTCACCTACTGCCACCAGATGAGAACAGTTTCTACCTGCTGACAGCCTTCTCATCTGGTGCCAGGTCTCTCTTAGAAGAAGACAATCAGAACCTCGTTGACGAGAGAGTTTGTGAAATGTAATTTGCAGTCTTAAGCCTGATGGTACAAAGGAGAGTATAGAAGAGAGAAGAGTATAATAGGGTTGAGTGTGAACTAGTAGTGTCTGGTAACTCCCAACCCTTTGATTACTTAGCTTCCATACCTTCTCTTGCCATATTTAAACTTTTGAATAGCAACAACAATGCAACAGCATATTTCTACTCATCTGATACAACTATTCTTTATACAAATGATGACACTTTCATTCATTCCCTCCTAAAAGTAGAAAAATAGTCCTATCACCATAACTGTTTTTGGAGAATGTTAATTCCTCTTCTATTTAAGTTGCAATTTCATCCTCAATATTCTTTATTTAAAATAATGAGGGAAAAAATGTATATATACGCATATAAACAGACAAGGAAAGTAATTGATCACAGGATGGTGTTTGACATTTATGATTTCCTTTGTCCACTATCCATTCCTTTAACCTCACCTAACCAGGATTTTCCACAGTTTAAGATGGCTGACTGCCTAAACCTTTATTTCTCAAGGTCTAATCTCTAACTAATCTTCCCTTTATTGTTTACATGTAGTCTTCTATTAACTTTTACCACTGAATACTGAAATACTAAGGCAGATCCCAAATAATCCATTGGATCCTACACAGAACTCTCTTCTTAATAATTAGCGTCTATGATAACAGAATAAAGTACCTTCTTCTTTGCCTGTTTGCACAGAAAGCCCTAAATAGTCAGGTAGCAATCACAATTTCCATTTTCGAAAATAATTTTTGTCCCTTTATTGGAATTATTTCTGCTTTTGAACTAACACTTTAAAATAACCAAGCCGAAAGCTGTAAGACAAGAAGCAAAAACTTGGCACGTGAGATGTTGACTTTATAAGAGAGAGAAGACATTTTTACTTCCATCCGTTAAATTCTAGACCTGTGTATACTGGTCATGGAAAACTGATGGTTCAAAGCATGCACTGATTTTTGTAGAACAGTGCCCAAATTTGCAAGATTTTGTTCATCAGCTGTGAGTGAGCCTTCAGCAAGTTATTTCATTGTTCCATTGTTCTACAAGGCCAACCACTTTTAGTAGGGTAGCTTGTAAGAGCAGCGAATATCATTGGTATAAGCTCATTGCTTTTATTACTAAATGAGTTGCTTAGTCAAAACAACATTATCTGGAATAACACGATGAAGAATAAGGCCTTTAGTAAGTCCATAGATGGCAGTGTTAGCAAAAATAAAGCAGATAGGAAAAGAAAAAAATTAAGTAAAATAAATCTCCATCTCTGTGAGGACCCCTCCATGATAGAAGCGTTCAATGTAGTCACTTTGCTATCAGAAGAACAGATGGTACACTGGAATTCAGGGACCGTATCTGGAATTCAGCTTTGGACTTTGCTAATGGCAAGACGGGCACCATTAGTGGCAATTGCCAAATAAGTTTTGTTGAATGGAGATATCTGTTGTTGAGCCCATTCATAACATCTTTTTATGAAGCCATGGTCACTCTGTGCATGAATCCATGGGTCATATACTGGGAATACTGGGGAAAGAAAAGTCAATGGCATCAACAGAGTGGATCATTGTCTCCCTTGGTACAATCTTCTCTGCAGTGGATAAAATCATGTAATATAAACATCCTAATATACTATGCCCTTTCCAACATGCTTATCCACCAGCTTTCTTTCTTTTTTTTTTTTTTTTGATATCTTTATTGGAGTATAATTGCTTTACAATGTTGTGTTAGTTTCTGCTGCATAACAAAGTGAATCAGCTATACATATACCCCATATCTCCTCCCTCTTGCCTCTCCTTCCCACACTCCCAATCCCACCCCTCTAGGTGGTCACAAAGCACTAAGCTGATCTTCCCATGTGATGCAGCTGCTTCCCACTAGCTAGCTACTTTACACTTGGAAGTGTATATATGTCAGTGCTATGCTCTCAATTCATCCAAGCTTACCCTTCCCCCTCCCCATGTCCTCAAGTCCATTCTCTACATCTGCATCTTTGTTCCTGTCCTGCCCCTAGGTTCTTCAGAACCTCTTTTTTTTTCTTTTTTTAGGTTCCATATATATGTGTTACCATACAGTATTTGTTTTTCTCTTTCTGACTTACTTCACTCTGTATGACAGAATCTAGGTCCATCCACCTCACTACAAATAACTCAATTTTGTTTCTTTCTATGGCTGAGTGATATTCCGTTGTATATATGTGCCACATCTTCTTTATCCATTCATCGGTCGATGGACGCTTAAGTTGCTTTCATATCCTGGCTATTGTAAATATGCTGCAATGAACGTTGTGGTACAGGACTCTTTTTGAATTGTGGTTTTCTCAGGGTATATGCCTAGTAGTGGGATTGCTGGGTCATATGGTAGTTCTATTTTTAGTTTTTTAAGGAACGTCCATACTGTTCTCCATAGTGCTGTATCAATTTACATTCCCACCAACAGTGCAAGAGGGTTCTCTTTTCTCCACACCCTCTCCAGCATTTATTGTTTGTAGATTTTTTGATGATGGCCATTCTGACTGGTGTGAGGTGATACCTCATTATAGTTTTGATTTGCATTTCTCTAATGATTAGTGATGTTGAGCATTATTTCATGTGTTTGTTGGCAATCTGTATATCTTTTTTGGAGAAATGTCTATTTAGATTTTCAGCCCATTTTTGGATTGGGTTGTTTCTTTGATATTGAACTGCGTGAGCTGCTTGTATATTTTGGAGATTAATCCTTTGTCAATTGCTTCATTTGCAAATATTTTCACCCATTCTAAGGGTTGTCTTTTTGTCTTATTTACAGTTTCTTTTGCTGTGCAAAAGCTTTTAAGTTTCATTCGGTCCCACTGTTTATTTTTGTTTTTATTTCCATTTCTCTAGGAGGTGGGTCAAAAAGGATCTTGCTGTGATTTATGTCAGAGAGTGTTCTGCCTATGTTTTCCTTTAAGAGTTTTATAGTGTCTGGCCTTACATTTAGGTCTTTAATCCATTTTGAGCTTATTTTTGTGTATGGTGTTAGGGAGTGATCTAATGTCATTCTTTTACACATGGCTGTCCAGTTTTCCCAGCACCACTTATTGAAGAGGTGGTCTTTTCTCCACTGTATATTCTTGCCTCCTTTATCAAAGATAAGGTGACCACATGTGCATGGGTTTACCTCTGGGCTTTCTATCCTATTCCATTGATCTATATTTCTGTTTTTGTTCCAGTACCATACTGTCTTGATTACTGTAACTTTGTAGTATAGTCTGAAGTCCAAGAGCCTGATTCCTCCAGCTCCATTTTTCTTTCTAAAGATTGCTTTGGCTATTCAGGATCTTTTGTGTTTCCATACAATTTGTGAAATTTTTGTTCTAGTTCTGTGAAAAATGCCATTGGTAGTTTGATAGGGATTGCACTGAATCTGTAGATTGCTTTGGGTAGTTTGCTCACTTAAACAATGTTGATTCTTCCAATCCAAGAAGATGGTATATCTCTCCATCTGTTTGTATCATCTTTAATTTCTTCATTAGTGTCTTGTAGTTTTCTGCATACAGGTCTTTTGTCTCCTTAGGTATGTTAATTCCTAGGTATTTTATTCCTTTTGTTGCAGTGGTGAATGGGAGTGTTTCCTTGATTTCTCTTTCAGATTTTTCATCATTAGTGTATAGGAATGCAAGAGATTTATGTGCACTAGTTTTGTATCCTGTTACTTTACCAAATTATTAATTAGCTCTAGTAGTTTCTGGTAGCATCTTTAGGGTTCTCTTTGTGTAGTATCATGCCATCTTCAAACAGTGACAGCTTTATTTCTTTTACAATTTGTATTCCTTTTATTTCTTTTTCTTCTCTGATTCCTATGGCTAAAACTTCCAAATCTATGTTGAATAATAGTGGTGAGAGTGGGCATCCTGTCATGTTCCTGATTTTAGAGGAAATGGTTTCAGACTCTTTCAGATTTTTCATCATTAGTGTATAGGAATGCAAGAGATTTATGTGCACTAATTTTGTATCCTGTTACTTTACCAAATTATTAATTAGCTCTCGTAGTTTCTGGTAGCATCTTTAGGGTTCTCTTTGTGTAGTATCATGCCGTCTTCAAACAGTGACAGCTTTATTTCTTTTACAATTTGTATTCCTTTTATTTCTTTTTCTTCTCTGATTCCTATGGCTAAAACTTCCAAATCTATGTTGAATAATAGTGGTGAGAGTGGGCATCCTGTCATGTTCCTGATTTTAGAGGAAATGGTTTCAGTTTTTCACCATTGAGAATGATGTTGGCTGTGAGTTTGTTCTATATGACCTTTATTATGTTGAGGTGAGTTCCCTCTATGCCTACTTTCTGGAGAGTTTTTATCATAAATGGGCATTGAATTTTGTCAAAAGCTTTTTCTGCATCTATTGAGATTATCATATGGTTTTTGTCCTTCAATTTGTTAATCTGGTGTATCATGTTGATTGATTTGCATATAATGAAGAATCCTTGCAATCCTGGGGTAAACCCCATTTGATCATGGTGTATATCCTTTTAACGTGCTGTTGGATTCTGTTTGCTAGTATTTTGTTGAGGATATTTGCATCTATGTTCATCAGTGATATTGGTCTGTAGTTTCCTTTTTTTCTGACATCTTTGTCTGGTTTTGGTATCAAGGTGATGGTGAATCAGTACTTGTGATCAGTCTGTTTATATTTTCTCTTTCTTCCTGGTTCAGTCTTGGAAGGTTATGCTTTTCTAAGAATTTGTCCATTTCTTTCAGGTTGTCCATTTTATTGGGATATAGTTGCTTATAGTAACCCCTCATGATTCTTTGTATTTCTGCTGGGTCAGTTGTTACTTCCCCTTTTTCATTTCTAATTCTGTTGATTTGAGACTTCTCCCTTTTTTCTTGATGTATCTGGCTAGTGGTTTATCAATTTTGTTTATCTTCTCAAAGAACCAGCTTTTAGTTTTATTGATCTTTGCTATTGTTTCCTTCATTTCTTTTTCATTTATATCTGATCTGACCTTTATGATTTCTTTCCTTAGCAAATTTTGGGGTTTTTTTGTTCTTCTTTCTCTACTTGCTTCAGGTGTAAGGTTAGGTTGTTTATTTGAGATTTTTCTTGTTTCTTGAAGTAACATGTTATTGCTGTAAACTTCCCTCTTAGAACTGCTTTGCTGCATCCCATAGATTTTGGGTCATCGTGTTTTCTTTTTCATTTGTCTCTAGGGTTTTTTAAATTTCCTCTTGGAAATCTTCAGTGATCTCTTGGTTATTTAGTAGTGTATTGCTTAGCCTCCATGTGTTTGTATTTTTTATAGTTTGTTTCCTGTAATTGATATCTAGTCCATAGCGTTGTGGTCAGAAAAGATACTTGATGCGATTTGAATTTTCTTAAATTTATCAAGGCTTGATTTGTGACCCAAGATATGATTTATTCTGGTGAATGTTCCATCAACAGTTGAGAAGAAGGTGTAATCTGTTGTTTTTGGATGGAATGTCATATAAATATCAATTAAGTCCATCTTGTTTAATGTGTCATTTAAAGCTTGTGTTTCCTTATTTATTTTCAATTTGGATGATCTGTCTGTGGTAAAAGTGAGGTTTGAAAGTCCTCTACTCTGGGTGTGTTACTGTTGATTTCCCCTTTTATGGCTGTTAGAATTTGCCTTATGTATTGAGGTGCTCCTATGTTGGGTGAATAAATATTTACAATTTTTATATTTTCTTGGATTCATCCCTTGATCATTGTGTAGTGTCCTTCTTTGCTTCTTGTGATAGTCTTTATTTTAAAGTCCATTTTGTCTGATATGAGAATTGCTACTCCAGCTTTCTTTTGATTTCCATTTGCATGGAATGTCTTTTTCCATCCCCTCACTCTCAGTCTGTATGTGTCTCTAGGTCTGAAGTGGGTCTCTTGTAGACAGCATATATACGGGTCTTATTTTTGTATCCATTCAGCTAGTCTGTGTCTTTTGGTTGGAGCATTTAATCCATTTACCTTTAAGGTAATTATCAATATGTATGTTCCTATTCACATTTTCTTAATTGTTTTGGGTTTGTTATTGTAGGTCTTTTCCTTCTCTTGTGTTTCCTGCCTGAAGGAGTTCCTTTAGCATTTCTTGTAAAGCTTCTTTGGTGGTACTGAATTCTCTTAGCTTTTGCTTGTCTGTAAAGGTTTTAACTTTTCCATCAAATCTGAATGAGATCCCTTCTGGGTAGAGTAATCTTGGTTGTAGGTTTTTCTCCTTTATCACTTTAAATATGTCCTGCCACTCCCTCTGGCTTGCAGAATTTCTGCTGAAAGATCAGCTGTTAACCTTATGGGGATTCCCTTGTATGTTATTTGCTGCTTTTCCCTTCCTGATTTTAATATTTTTCCTTTGTATTTAATTTTTGATAGTTTGATTAATACGTGTCTTGACGTTTTTCTCCTTGGATTTATCCTGTATGGGACTCTCTGTGCTTCCTGGACTTTGGTGACTATTTCTTTTCCCTTAGGGAAGTTTTCAACTGTAATCTCTTCAAATATTTTATCAGACCCTTTTGTTTTCTCTTTTTCTTCTGGGACCTCTATAATTTGAATGTTGGTGTGTTTAATGTTGCCCCAGAAGTCTCTGAGACTGTCCTAAATTTTTTTCGTTCTTTTTTCTTTATTCTGCTCTGTGGTAGTTATTTCCACTGTTTTATCTTCCCTGTCACTTTTCTGTTTTTCTGCCTCAATTATTCTGATATTGATTCCTTCTAGCGAATTTTTAATTTCATTTATCATGTTGTTCATCATTGTTTGTTTCCTCTGTAGCTCTTCTAGGTCTTTGTTAAACATTTCTTGTATTTTCTCCATTCTATTTCCAAGATTTTGGATCATGTTTACTATCATTACTTTGAATTTTTTTGTGGTAGACTGCCTATTTCCTCCTCATTTGTTTGTTCTGGTGGGTTTTTACCTTGCTTCTTCATCTGCTGCATATTTCTCTGTCTTCTCATTTTGCTTAACTTACTGTGTTCAGGGTCTCTTTTTCACAGGTTGCAGGTTTGTATTTCCTGTTGTTTTTGGTATCTGCCCCCAGAGGGTGACGTCGGATCAGTGTTTTGTGTAGGCTTCCTGGTGGAGGGAACTTGTGCCTGTGTTTGGTGGGTGGGGCTGGATCTTGTCTCACTGGTGGGCAGGTGGTCTGGTGGTGTGTTTTGGGGTGTCTATGAACTTAGTATGATTTTAGGCAGCCTCTCTGCTAATGGGTGGGGTTGTGTTCCTGTCCTGCTAGTTGTTCAGCATGGGGTGTCCAGCACTGGAGCTTGCTTGCCGTTGGGTGGAGCTGGGTCTTAACGTTGTGATGGAGATTTCGGAGAGAGGTCTCGCTGATTGATATTACGTGGAGCCTGGAGATCTCTGGTGGTCCAATGTCCTCAACTCCTCTCTCCCACCTCAGAGGCTCAGGCCTGACAGCAGGCCAGAGCACCAAGACCCTGTCAGCCACACAGCTCAGAAAAAAAGGGAGAAAAAAAGAAAGAGAAATAAATAAATTAATAAAAAAATAAAATAATATCATTAAAATAAAAAGAGTAATAATTTTTAAAAGAGTGAAACCAAACCAATAAACAAATCCACGAGTGATAAAAAGCACTAAAAACTATACTAAGATAAACATAAATATCAGAAACAAGTCAGTCACATTCAGCAAACCCCAAGTCTACAGTTGCTCCCAAAGTCCACCACCTAAATTTTGGGTTGATTTGTTCTCTATTCAGATGTTCTACAGATGCAGGGTACCTCAAGTTGACTGTGAGGATTTAGTCCGCTGCTCCTAAGGCTACACGGAGAAATTGCCCTTTCTCTTCTTTGTTCTCACAGCTCCTGGGGTTCAGCTTTGATTTTGGCCCCATCTCTGCATGTAGGTTGCCCTCAGACATCTGTTCCCACCCAGACAGGTTGGGGTTGGGGTTAAAGCAGCGGCAGATTAGGGGTCTCTGGCTCACTCATGCCTGGCGGGTAGGGAGGGGTACGGTAGTTATAATGAAGGGCGAGCCTATGGGGGCAGAGGCCAGCAAGAGGTTGCAACAGCCTAAGCCACGCCGTGTGTTCTTCCGGGGAATTTGTCCCTGGGTCACAGGACCCTGGCAGTGGAAGGCTTCTCAGCCTCCTGGCGGTGGGGGGCGGGGGGGAATGTGGATAGTGACCTGTGCTTGCGCACAGGATTCTTGGTGGCTCCAGCAGCAACGTTAGCGTTTCATGCCTGTCTCTGGTGTCTGGGCTGATAGCTGCAGCTTGCGCCCATCTCTGGAGCTCGTTCGAGGGTGCTCTGCCTTCTGTGGGCAATAAGAGGAGGAATCCCCTCTCCTTGCGCACCCCGAAACAATGGTCTCTCGCCTCTTAGGCAGGTCCAGACATTTTCCCGGACTCCCTCCCAGCTAGCTGTGGCACACTAGCCCCCTTTAGGCTGTGTTCACGCAGCCAAACCCAGTCTTCTCCCTGGGATCTGACCTCCAATGCCCGAGCCTCAGCTCCCAGCCCCCTCCCGCCCTGGCGGGTGAGCAGACAAGCCTCTCAGTCTGGTGAGTGCCCGTCGGCCCTGATCCTCTGTCTGGGAATCTCTCCGCTTTGCCCTCCGCACCCCTGTTGCTGCGCTCTCCTCCGTGGCTCCGAAGCTCCCTGCCACGCCGTCTCTGCCAGTGAAGGGGCTTTCTAGTGTGTGGAAACTTTTCTTCCTTTACAGCTCCCTCCCAGAGGTGCAGGTCCCGTCCCTATTCTTTTGTCTCTGTTTATTTTATTTTGCCCTACCCAGGTACTTGGGGACTTTCTTGCCTTTTGGAACGTCTGAGGTCTTCTGCCAGCGTTCAGTAGGTGTTCTGTAAGAGTTGTTCCATGTGTAGATGTATCTTTGATGTATTTGTGTGGGAGAAATGTGTTCTTCACATCTTACTCCTCCACCGTCTTGAAGGTTCCCCCCCCACCTGCTTTCTGCTCTCATTTTTCCATCTTGCTTTTTCAGTACCTTACCATCCATCAGTGAAGAAGAATATAATTTAAAAGAATGTGCTTTATTTTTTACACAAATAATTTTTGATTACTTGTGCCTGGCACTCTCCTGGATGTTAATATTATGGTGAGCAAATCAGCAAGGAAATCAAAAGGTGAAAAATGCTGAGTAAAAGGGATCTTGTTCTCAAGGAGCTTACGCTTTAGAAGTAAATACACTAATCACATAATTGCCAAAGAATATAATTTCTAACTCTCACGAGCCAATTGAGAAAAGAACATTACAGAAGTTATAAAAGCATAACCGCAGATCTAGTATGGTGGGTCAGGGACAGTTTTTCTCAAAGTTGTATTTGAGTCAAGATGTAAAGCTGTGCTCTGCATGATTTAATTAAGGAAAAAAGGGGGGCAGGGAGGAATATATTTCCAGACAGAGAGTATTAAAGACTCTGATGTGTTTTAAGCACCTGAAAGAAGGCCAATGTGCCTGGAGTGCATGGACTAAGAGGCAGTGGTTTGAGATGATGCTGGAGATGTGAGATGTGGGAACCAGCTTATGCAGGACTTTGAAGAATAGACGAAGAATTGGGGTCTTCAAATACAGCAAAGGGAAACTTTGAAGAAACAAAAAAGAGATGTAATAAGATTTAAAGAAATACCTCTGACTTTAATATAGAGGAAAGATTAGGAGGTAAGAGAGAAAAGGAGGTCATCAGTGGCTGAAATATTTCACCCTCAGTGAAATTCAGCCATATTTAGGCTAAGTGGGCTTTGGGATGTTGGCTTTGGAAGTCAGTTGCCACTTACAACATTAGATGTATAGAAAAGCCAATTCTTCATTCTAACTAACTACTCAAGTATGTAGAGATCTCTGTTTCTGAAATAGTAGTCACTGCTCTGTATAGCTCTTTTCTGCCCACAACCCATTCAATATTTACATGGTAGATAAGGCTGCAAAAACACCCGTGTTATGGGCATAGGAGGTAGGGTAGCTAAGAAAGGCATGGACTTTGGAGCAAGAGTAACTTGATTTAGAATATCAGATTCATCCTTTGTTAACCATGTAACTTTCCGTAAATAATCTCTCCAGGACTTGGATTTTTAGCTTGCAATATTGTCTGGCTTGGAATGTGTATAATACCACCTAGTTCAAAGGGTCATCACAAGAATGAATGGGAGATAATGGATACACAACGCCTAGCACAGACCAAAGCTCACAGAAGGCAACCCACACATGTTTAGTCCCTTGGCTAAAGTAATCTGAAAGCCTAATGGTAGAACTTTCAGGTCTGTTAATGTTACTTGCACATAACAATATCATTTCAATTTATTGTATATATTTTGCCCATCATTGTATCCCATTTTCATGCAGTTTCCATTGCTCAGATTATATCATGAACAGAGCAAAGGAGAAACTACATCTTTTAACTCTTCTAATTAAAGCTAAAGCATCTAGGATATGGGAATTATTCTGGACAAGAGTTCAATAAATACTGGTTAATTCTTATGCTGATAAAAATTGAAAGCACTTAATCTAGAAAATGACTTTATTATATTTAAATTTAGAAGTCTTGAAATTATAAGATTCTTTTTTCTTCTTCAAATAGCCAGGAATGCCCTTTTTATCTTCTTCATTAGAAAAAGAAATAAACAATAATTTAGAGTCTTATAGAAATCACTCTATGAGAAGTGTTTTTTTTGTCCCATCTTTTCTTCTATGTATTATTGTAGCTATTTTACACTGAGGGAGGCTGAGGAGGGTCAAAAAAGTTAAAGTCTCTAGCCCAGTGACATTCAGGCCATAACTAAAGCAACCAGGATTCCAACAAGGACCAGTTGGCTCGTGTTCTCTCCTGTCCACCTGATTGCTTTCTGGGGCAGCTACTAAGAGGAAGGGGTCCTGGGTTCCCTTTGTTTCCTCTCTGTCTCTGAGGCTGGCTCAGTCCTCCTGGGAAATCAGAACATGACAAGGGACAAAATCTATTTCATAAGCCAATGGCTTTCTTAATGTCATGAAATCCTCAATAGAACTCAATAGCAAACAGGAACTCAGTATCATAAATAGTATATATAAATTTTAAAAGAAAGCAAACTTAATATTTTTTCTTTCCCACTTCTTTCTTCTTTCATCCATTCATCTCAGGGGAAAATGCTCTCCTAAGGAACTACTAGAAAGTATTTAAGTGTGGTATCTGAATATCTGCTAGCCAAGCAGTAAGAATAATGTATATGATGCTTTTATGACAGGCATGTTTCCCCCTGGCTGTTGTTTAAAACCACATATGACTTAGTAATTGTGGAATATACTAATAGCAGACCCCTTTTTTTGCCCATGTAGGTCCATTGGGAAAAATGTGACATTTTCCAGATGTTTAGCCAAAGCCACTCTAATTAAGCTGTATATGCTTATTAAAAAAGTAAAGTGGTTTAAAGCAAAAATTACTTGGAATCTAGTTTGGAAAAGAGCTTGCCTTGATAATTTTGATGATATTCTGAGGCTTGATTAAAATATTATTCCCTGACACTTATAAATTTTAATGAAGACGGTAACATTTGAAAACCTTGTCTATATATGTTACTGCATCTGTGTGGATAGGTATTTTTTTAAGTTGTGAAATGAACACTACTTTAAAATGTTGAGTACATATGTATGAAATTCAAAAAATGAGATTACAAGAAGTATAAAACAGAGAGTGAGGTGGTTAATTTAAAAGTATCCTTGTGAATTCCGCCTTCAGGATCCAAAACTTACAAGACCCAAATGATGCTGGTTCATGTTTCTCCATGCTCAAAGCAGTCCCCTGGTTCAGAGACCAGGGTTCAGAGAAATGACCCATGCTTCCACAAAAAGCTTTCTCTCTCACCTTTAGTGACAAGCTTCATGAGTTTGTATGTCAGGAAAATCTTAAACATAGGATTTCCGTACTTGGCTCAACTATTTATAAGCATAAACACACATATGTAAGACACATACATACACACACACACACACACACACAGAGAAAGATTACATATTAAAGTGAGTTGTTTTTTATCAAGAAAACTTTTCCTTGCCATCTTTGCTTCAACATGAAAAGGATCATCTCAGGAAAATTGATAACAATCATTGAGTGAATCTCTGTTTTAACACATACAAAATTGAAAAGTTTAGAAAGTACTCTTGCTTTGCAATGGTCTGTTTGGAATTTTTCAAATTAATGTTTTATAAGAAGGAAAAAAGTCTATTTTTAAAATTCATGTAGTACAATAATTCTTTTTAGTAGAAAAAAATATGCTATCCCAGCAAATCAGTTTCTGCTCCTTGTATGGAAGATGATCTGTTTGGTAAATGACACCTTAATGCTGTCTATTTTGATGCATAGTGGGTGAACACAGTTGCCAGGAAATATTCTCTCCCTTGGCCTTCTTTTGGTGGCCCAGCAGATAGACTGTGTCATCACTGGTGAAGCTGTGAATATAATGTAAAGGTCATCTCTAGCATTAATCTAAGGTCAGGGAAGATTCTGAGTGCTATGAGATGTTCTTAAAATGCTTTATACACACAGGGCCATAGAATCCATTTACAAGCATGTTTTCATTGTACTTTTCTAGTCTGTGATAGAATTAGCTGGATTTGCACTTTGATATAGAGTTAAGAGGAAATCTCTTAGTACTGCTGACCTTTTTTTAAGCACACACAAAATATCTGTATTTTTTATTAGGAAAGATGCAGAATATTTTGTGCAATTTCAAGTGCCGACTTTAAAATACACTCACCATGAAAACGGAATAATCCAAATTTCCCAATTAATTTTTCTTGAATGGATGGAGAGACATAAAATTTAAAAGGACAGAATGTATAAGATAGTTTAAGCCCCACGTTCTTCATAGGTACTGCTCTTAACTCTTATCTCTAAAAGTACAGGTTAGAATAAATTGCTTCTGAATAGTGAAGGCAAATGGAGGTAAATGACAGAAAATGCAATGTAAATTGGCTTTTGAAGAAAAAAATGGTAAGATAAAATTGACTCCTATAATGGAAAGTCTTTGATCCAATGTTCAAACACTGTCAATTGGATATTTGTGTTATTTTTTTTTTCCATCTCTGGTCCATTTCCTCAAATAGACACTTTCCTCATTGGGAGTAACTCCAATCATATTTTTCTAAGTCCAAATGAAGAGTATTAGAGAACACCTTTCTCTCCAGCCCAGATCCTGGATCAGTTATGATTGGCTAGGATTGAATCATATGCTTATACATGAACCTATTATTATGGCAGGAAAGGATTAAGAGTGTGGCCAATGGTGCTTCCCCAAAATGAACTCAGGATATATTACCAAAAGAAGAAAGAATACACACTACTGTATATAAAATAGATAACTAATAAGGACCTACTGTATAGCACAGGGAACTCTACTCAATGCTCTGTAGTGACCTATGTGGGAAGGGAATCTAAAAAAGAGTGGATATATGTATATGTATAACCGATTCACTTTGCTGTACACCTGAAACTAACACAACATTGTAAATCAACTACACTCCAATAAAGTTTTTTTTAAAATAAAGAAGAAATCAATGGCAGGCAACCAAACATACAACAAATGTTCTTTGCATCAAGAACAACTTTGATGGATCCCAAATTAAATGCTGCTGTTGCAGGTTTGTCAAATTGTGAGTTCAAAGGAAAGAAGTTTCATGTGTGTTTGAAGAATAGATAGTAGATCAGAATAGCTAGAGAACATAAATAGATTTATATAAAACTATAAGACTGTTAAGACAGTTCAGAGTGTGACAAAAATTTGATGAGGCAATAATTTTGGATTTTAGTTCTCTAATTTATGAGTAATCAGAACTAATGATTTGAGGGACAAGAATGTTATCTGCATGTAGCACAGTATTTAGTACCCACACGCCCTCAATGAAGGGTGCATTTTAAGAAAACTAATATGATATTAATTAAAACACTGTGAATTGGAGTGGTGGGGTAATACAGTTAGGATTCTGCTAAAATAAATCAGTAATGAAGTTCAAAGAACCTATCAAATTCTGATTTGTGAAAGTTTTTTAGGTCCTTGCTAATTGATTCTAACCGTATTGAATTGTTTGGAATTGGTTCAGAATTGTTAGGAGAGATCAAAATGAATTCTCTCTTTTTGTTTGAATAGTAATGGCAACTGGTTCAACTGATTGTAAATAATTCAAAACCAATTAAGAGCTAATTTAAAATTGTTTTCGTACTGAAACTGAGTAATCATAAGTATTTGGAGTCTTTGAAACTACTGTTTTCTTGAATATTCATTCTTCTTGGAATCAAATCAGAGATCCTGAGCATAAAAAATGATTGGAAATTTGACAACTGGAACCTACATGGATGAAAAATTGGAGCAAGCTGTGAGAACTACAGAGCCTTCTCGATGACACTTTCTGCAAACACTGAAAAGCAGTCCTTACTCTACAGAGCGGGAGGCACTTAACACTTTTCCTCTCGTATTAGAAAGACTGGAGAGAAAAATTAGTCTTGTGTCTGTCTGTTGGAGTCTGTTTTCCACATTCTAGCTTGAAGTTTGTAACTTGCTTACCTTTTCCTCAACAAAGGAGGACAAATGATGCTTGTGGAGGGGCTTGCCATGCCCCTCCATCTGGTCACCTGACCATCAATCACACCCATTCTTAGAATGGACCCTCTCATGGAAATAGTTCAGTCAGCATCCTAGAGGCTAATCAACCTCACTTTTTCTGGCATTTCTAGTTTTGTGTCTAGCCACAGGGAACATAGATTTTTACTCTGAAGAAGCAGAGGCTGAGAACTAAGCCAAAAACATTAAATGCAGTGAGGTGAGTTATTTCATATGGATAGTGTTGTCCTTAAACTTGAATGACCAGAAATAATATAGCCATGGTTCAAGAGTGATCTTATAGATACCTGGTGCTTAGTCTTTCTAGGCCTTATTTCCTTGTCTGTAACTTGAAGTCAGTGAGGTTCCTACCTCCTAAGGTGGTTGTGAGGATGCTCTCATAATGCATTCAGTCAATGTGCCCAGCCCAGTATCTTGCACATAATATTCTCAACAAATATTAGCTCAATAAGAAAGTGATCTAAGAAGAAATGCTTGATATACTTGGCTAGCTGTGTGTGGTGTGGAGCAGGGTGATGAGAAAGTCCCAAAAGATGTGGGATTTAAAATAAAGTTTTAATCAGTGCAGGCAGTAGAGTATTTTGAAGCTTATATTTTATGATGCCATATTAGCAGAGAGGTGGCAGAAGGTAGGAAAATTCAAGAGTGACCCTGTGGAATGCTAACAGTTTTGATGGCTTAGAAAAATTTCAGGAAAATAATGTGCCACTTAGCACATTATTAAATATATATCCAGAGTAGAAGCTTATAATACAGGCAGAGAAATCCACTGAAGGCCACTAAAGAAAATTGGAGATTCAAAATAAACAATTAGATAACAGGAAAAATCTTCATTCAATGAATATTGCGGCTAGTAGTTGTGAAAACGTTCTGAAATTTAAGAGGTTGAAAGGGCTACAGGAAAAAAATCTATTTAGGAAACATCTGAGGAAGAATATATTAATATATCAATATAAAAATCTCTAAGTGTAGTTTTAAGAACAGGGTTTATACTGGAACAGATATAGAAAATTCAGACACTAGAATTCAACTAGTGTTTCTTATTATTTAAAATATAAAATATTAAAAACCCTATTTTATAACTTGATTTTCAAGTTTGTTCTTTCTACCTTATATAATCAGCTCTTCTCAGCTAAAGGAAACTATCACTTTCATTAAGACTTTTCATTAAATTACTATTTGTATTTTAATTAAATTCCACACATATTTGTTTACCGTGCGTACTCCTCATATATGCTCAGTAGTATGCCAGGTTAGAAGATTTAAGAGGAATGTAAATAGTGTCAGCTAAGCAGACCCCTAACCAGATCTGGCTGCTCTCACTCTCCACCCTTCTCCTTTTCCAGAGAGCACTAGCACACGGGTGACCAGAGGCACACCACCAGGAGTACTAGAACTAGTATATGCAACACAAAATTCTTATACCTTTGATATTGTTTTAGTTCTCTTAAACTCTATAAATCAGAAGGTTAGATTAAAATAACAAGAAAACAACTTCCTAAGTGTATGACCTATAAGTTATTTTAAGTTTTATCAGAATTTTAGAGGAAATAAGAGTTTTGAATGAAGGGTGGTAAGAAAAATAATTTCATAGTGTGACAAATAACAATTACCACTAATTGAACCTTCACTCTGTTCTAGGTCCATGGCATATTTATATTTTGTCAACTTTACCCAATCTTAAGGTAGAAATACAGATTTCACTAGGTTACACATGAAACGATGAGGTTCAGTGCAGTTAACTGACTTGCCCCCAAAATAGCTGTAAGTTGAGGTGTCAAACTTGGAACCCGGCATTTTTTCCTTCTTTTTTAAAAATTATTTTTGAAGACTATTTTACATGTCATAAAAAGCATGTTTCAAGTGTACAATTCAATGATTTTTTAATTTTTACTTTACTGAGTGGTGCAACGACCACCATAAATCAGTTTTAGAATATTTTTACACCCTCAATAAGATTCCTCATGAACATTTACATTTAATCCTCATTTCCACCACCGCCCCCAGCCTCAGCAAATAGTAATCTACTTTCTCTTTATAAATTTGCCTTTAATGGCCATTTCATATTAAATTCAATCATATTTTTTATACAGTCTCTTGTATCTGACATCTCTCACTTAGTGTGATGTTTTAGGTCCATCTGTGGGTGAAATGTTCAGTCATATCATTTGCTCACTTTTTATTGAGTTGTTTGTCTTTTTATTATTGAGTTCTAAGAGAATTTTATACAGTCTAGTTACAAGTCCTTAACTGAATATGTGTTTTGCAAATATTTTCTCCCAGTCTGTTGCTTGTCTTTTCATTTTCTTAATGAAGTATTTTGAAATGTGAAAGTTTTGAATTATTATGTCCAATTTATCAATTTTTTCTTTTATGGACCATGTTTTGGGGTCATATAGAAAAAATTTTTTGCTGAACTCAAAGTCTTAAGGATATTTTATGCTTCTAAAATTTATATAATTTTAGATTTTATATTTAAGTCTGTCATCCATTTGAGCTAATTTTTAGGTATGATGTAAGGTGATTGTCTAAATTCATCTTTTTGTATGTGGATATCCAATTGTCCCAAATCCAGTCATTTCTGATCCCAGTGCCAATGCTGTTCCACGATGCTAAGCAGGATAGATAAATCTGATGGGAGGTCGGCACTGACTGGCTTCCAATAGTGACTTATTAGCAGCTGGATGGAACTGGATACCTAAAGACAAGAAACTAAAATTTATCTGAGTCGAGAGTAGTCTTCAATTGTGATTAGTTCAGTTAGGTGAGCTGACCACAAGACTCTTGCTCTTTGACCCACTATTTAGACTAATATAATTGGTTCCATACTTCAGCCAAATATGAATGCAAAGGTCTGATAAATGTCCATAAAAGTTTGCACAAGAAATTTTATAACAGTCTTAATCAAGACCTAGAAACAATTCAAGAGTCCAACAGGTGATAGGATAAACAATTGTGTACATTCATACAATGGAGTGCTACTCAGTAACTGAAAGGAGAGAATTACTGATTCACATAGCAATATGAATGAATTCCCCCAAACAGTAACCTGAGTAAAAGAAACAAAAAACAAGAGTAAATCCTATATGAATCCATTTATATGAAATTGTAGCAAAACTAGTCTCTGGTGATACAAATTATAGCAGTGGTCTCCTGGTAGATGGAGGGGAAATTGCTTGGGAAGGGTGATGAGAAACATATTTAAGGTAATGAAATATTCTGTATCTTGACAGGAGTGTGGATTTCATGGGTATATATTTCTCAAAACCCATCTGACTATAAATTGTAAGTTATAATTGTAAGTTAAAAGCTATAAATTATACCTCTCTAAAAACTCATTTACTTTAAATATATTTTTAGCATAGTATTGGAAGTCCTAGCCACAGCAATCAGTCGAGAAAAAGAAAAAACATCCAAACTGGAAGGGAAGAAGTAAAACTGTCACTATTTACAGATGACATGATACTATATATAGAAAACCCTTAAGCCTCCATCAAAAACTATTAGAACTAATAAATGAATTCAGTAAAGTTGCAAAATACAGGATTAATATACAGAAATCTGTTGCTTTTCTATAAACTAATAATGAACTCTCAGAAATAGAAAGCAAGAAAACAATGCCATTTAAACTTGTAGGAAAAAGAATAAAATAACTAGCAATAAACTTAACCAAGGAGATGAAAGAGCTGTACTCAGAAGGAATTTGTAAATGATATAAAGAAATGGAAAGATATCCCATATTCTCAGATTGAAAGAATTCATATTGTTAAAATGTCAATACTATCCAAAGCAATATACAGATTTAATGGAATCTCTATCAAAATGCCCATGATATTTTTCACAGAACTAGAACAATTAATCCTAAAATTTATATGGAACCACTAAAGATCCCAAATAGCCAAAGCAATCTTGAGAAAAATGAACAAAGTTGGAGGTATTAGGCTCCCTGTCTTCAGACTATACTGCAAAACTACAGTAATCAAAATAGTATGATACTGGCACAAAACTGACACATAGATCAATGGAATAGAAAGCCTAGAAATAAACCCAGGCCCTATGGTCAACTAATCTATTGAATAATTAGGAGTACAGAAGAAGAGAAGCAACAAGCATATACTGTATAGCCCAGAGAATTATAGCCATTTTCTTCTAATAACCTATAATGGAATATAATCTGCAAAAATACTGAATCACTATGCTGTACACCTGAAACTAATACTGCATTTTTAAAAACTGATAGCTGAAACAACATGCTAAGATTTGTTACCATTTTTAAGTGTGAAGGATGTGGAAGGAACGTTTTAGAATGAAGGTTTTTTGTCTCTTTCATTTCTTTTTGATCCAGTGTAAGTCTGGGATTTCTATAATATTTAACAAATACACATATAGATAGAAAACTGTATAGAACTAAAAATGAGTTATATTTCTGAATAGTAGTCTCTTCAGGTAATTGTTTTTGTCCAACTCAAGATTTCTTTTGAATTCTATTATAAAAGTGTGTATGTCCTTCAAGGGAAAAATAATCTCAAGCTATTAATCTAGAAAACAGTTTGATAATAAGACCTACCCTCCCTTTAATCCACAAGGTTGATTTGCCTTGGTTCCTTAGATGCCTACAATGTGGGCCTTTCCTTAACCTTTCCCAGAGCAGTTGGGTACTTTCCTAGGTAATTGTGCACTAGCAAAGGAGAACTCACCATAATTTTCATGGACTGGTTCCAACAAAACACTATTCAGGAGCATCCAGACCAAAACTCGCAACCAGTCTTAAGGGCCTCTGAGAGTCATGTGATAAATGGAATTCAGATGTGAGTTAATCTCACAACCAGTTCTGAGGCCCATACTCCACTCTGTGGATATTTCCATATTTGTTTTGTTTGTGGTTTGAATGGACATCACATAGAATCACTACAGAATCACTTGCAGAATCACTATACTAGCTTCCTGATACTTGGAATAAGGGCTGTTATGGTAGGAAGTAAAAGCAAAAGCCACTGGGCCTAACTTCTCCTATCACAACAGTAAGTCAAACAATATAGCACATCTCTGAGAGTATTGAAGTTGTTATTGTTACCAGTTACTTGGAAGGTGGAGATTTGTCCATTCCCATCACATCTTCTATTCCTATTCTGAGTAATTAAAAAGACTAGTGGAGGGCTTCTCTGGTGGCGCAGTGGATAAGAATCTGCCTGCCAATGCAGGGAAGACAGGTTTGATCCCTGGTCCGGGAAGATCCCACATGCTGCGGAGCAACTAAGCCCGTGCACCACAACTACTGATCCTACACTCTAGAGCCCGCAAGCCACAACTACTGAGCCTGCGTGCCTAGAGCCTGTGTTCTGCAACAAGAGAAGTCTTCAATGAGAAGCCTGAGCACCGCAACGAAGAGTAGCCCCCACTCGCCACCACTAGAGAAAGCTTGCATGCAGCAACGAATACCCAATGCAGCCAAAAAAAAAAGACTTAGTGGACTGCAGAACGATGGTGGATTATTGACCTTGATCATGTTATGACTCTAATGCTACTGCTGTTCTAGTGGGTGCTTCTTACTAAAAATGTAAGTGTCCCTGGTACTTGTGCATTTAAATGGCAAGCACATTTTACTCCTTCCCATACACAGAAAACTAGAAAAATATCTTAAAGGGCCAGCTGAACAAAAGTAATACTTACCTCAAGGATAGAAAAACACTCTAGCTAAATATTTCAATCATCCTACTATTCTACAGAATATCACACTGATTCACTGTATTGATGCCATCGTGGTGATATACTCTAAAGATGAGAAGTAGTAATTGAATGTGATGCACTGGAAACAAATGAGAAATAAATTCAGAGAAAATAGTAATGACCACATCATAGAATTTTCTGGGGTTGAATGGCATTGAACATGTAAAATAATCCATTCCTCTAGAGAATGATAAGTCATTCCTCTAGTGGAGGACAAATCATTTTACCTGGTGTGTTACTTGCATTTTGATGGCAAGCATATACCGTCTGTAGGTGTCCTCCTCCAAATCCTTTACATTGTGATCCAAAATTGAGTTAGGACTCAGAGAAAATGCACAACCCAACTGGTTCAGACCATAGTCTGAGCAGCTCTGCCACTAATCCTTTTGACCTCGTGAACATCTTGAGAGGCCCCTCTCATCCTCCTGGATGAATTCTATGAAAAACCCTGATAGAATAATCACAGCAAAGGTCACTAGGATTTTGGAGATAGGCCACATCTCCTTAAGCAAGTTATTATTTCCTGTCTGAGAAATAGCCTGTGTCTATAGTTGGATAGAGCTTGGGAGATCAGGTGACCAAATTACCTGACTTATCCTTCTTGAATTAGGCATTGTGTGCTCTAATCAGCCATAAAGTGGGGTTCCTTGTCTGACTAGGTCGGCAAGGTCTAGATAAGTTTTTTAAGGAACTGCCCACACTCCCAACATGTCTTTTCCTCCCACAGCATTGCCTTCCCTCAATCTATATCAAAGATGAAGACCTCATGGGGAGCTTCCCTTCAGTTTGAAAATAAGGAAACGGAAGAGTAGATTATAGCGGCTCTGAGCAAAACGCAGTCACTTGCTGAAAGTGGCAGTTATTATATCACAGCCCCACTCAGTGTGGGGCCCTGAAAGAGTGTGAAGAATGAAGCCTCTCCCAGTGGTCAGCATAACTTGAAGCATTAATGTTCACTGTTATGGTTGAGATGATTGACCCTGGCTCTCAGGGGTAAGTGGAGTTGCTGTTAAGTGAAGCTACTGCTGGTGGTGGTGGGTGGAAAGTATAGATGTAATGTAGGGAATTCCTCTTGAGTACTAATACTAATTCTATTCAATACATTGTCAAGAATTAAAAACTATGGCATCCCTATATGGGCAGGACTCACTAGAGGCTCTTACTCCTCAGGAATAATGACTTGAATCGCCCTAATAAGGAAAAAACCTGTGAAAAGCAGAGATACTGAATAAGGAGAATATGAAATGATTACTGGAGGAATTAAGTCAGATATACCAGTTCTGGCTTTCTTGCAACTTGCAAAAATTAAGATTGTAATCTACTCCTTGCTTGCTGCACATATGGTATTTTAAATTCTCTATTCTTTTTATTTTTTCTTCTCATGTACATACGATGAGTTATTGGGAGTAATATACACGACTTGCCATTATAGGTCACACAATCTCATGAGAGAACCATGACAGAACTAGACGAAAATAGACATTGTCTAGCGATATCCCAAAGAACAGTGACATCATTTTTGTATGTGGCAGCCGGACATGACTTGGGCTTGTGTCGCATTAAGAGGGAAAAGCCCATTTGAGGTGCTATATAGGAGAGAATTACGTTCAGCGAGCCATTTTTTAATCATATGTTTAGAAAAAAGAAAATTTCTGCAGAATTTTGGAGTTTAGGGAGCTATTGTTTTTATCATTCCAGAATACTTTACTTCTTCCACTTTTTTTTTTGACATCTTTATTGGAGTATAATTGCTTTACAATGGTGTGTTAGTTTCTGCTGTATAACAAACTGAATCAGCTATATATACACATATATTCCCACATCCCCTCCCTCTTGTATCTCCCTCCCATCCTCCCTATCCGACCCCTCTAGGTGGTCACAAAGAAAACGACCTGATCTCCCTGTGCTATGCGGCTGCTTCCCACTAGCTATCTATTTTACATTTGGTAGTGTATATATGTTCATGCCACTCTCTCACTTTGTCCCAGCTTACCCTTCCCCCTCCCTGTGTCCTCAGTCCATTCTCTACATCTGCATCTTTATTCCTTTCCTGCCCTAGGTTCCGAAACTTTTTTTTTTTTTTTTAGATTCCATACGTATGTGTTAGCATACGGTATTTGTTTTTCTCTTTCTGACTTACTTCACTCTGTATGACAGACTCTAGGTCCATCCACCTCACTACAAATAACTCAATTTCGTTTCTTTATACAGCTGAGTAATATTCCATTGTATATATGTGCCACATCTTCTTTAACCATTCATCTGCCGATGGACAATTAGGTTGCTTCCATGTCCTAGGTCAGTTTCTTCGTTTGCCAATATATTCTCCCATTTCAAATGTTGTCTTTTCATGTTGTTTATGGTTTCCTTTGCTTAAAAAAGTTTTTAAGTTTCATTAGGTCCCATTTGTTTATTTTTGTTTTTATTCCCTTTCTCTAGGAGGTGGGTAAAAAATGATCTTGCTGTGATTTAGAATCTTGGAAATTGCCTGTGATTTAGGAAAAAGGATCTTGTGTTCTGCCTTTATTTTCCTCTAAGAGTTTTATAGTCTCTGGCCTTACATTTAGGTCTTTAATCCATTTCGGTTTTATTTTTCTGTATGGTGTTAGGAAATGTTCTAATTTCATTCTTTTACATGTGTCTGTCCAGTTTTCCCAGCACCACTTATTGAAGAGGCTGTCTTTTCTCCATTGTATATTCTTGCCTCCTTTATCAAAGATAAGGTGACCATATGTGCGTAGGTTTATTCTGGGCTTTCTATCCTTTTCCATTGATCTATATTTCTCTTTTAGTGCCAGTACCATACTGTCTTGATTACTGTAGCTTTGTAGTATAGTCTGAAGTCAGAGACTCTGATTCCTCCAGCTCTGGTTTTCTTTCTCAAGATTCCTTTGGCTATTCGGGGTCTTTTGTGTTTCCATACAAATTGTGAAATTTTTTGTTCTAGTTCTGTGAAAAATGCCATTGGTAGTTTGATAGGGATTGCATTGAATCTGTAGATTGCTTTGGGTAGTAGAGTCATTCTCACAATGTTGATTCTTCCAATCCAGAACATGGTATATCTCTCCGTCTTTTTGTATCATCTAATTTCTTTCATCAGTGTCTTACAGTTTTTTGCATACAGGTCTTTTGTCTCCTTAGGTAGGTTTATCCCTAGGTATTTTATTCTTTTTGTTGCAATGGTAAATGGGAGTGTTTCCTTAATTTCTCTTTCTGGTTTTTCATCGTTAGTGTATAGGAATGCAAGAGATTTCTGTGCATGAATTTTGTATCCTGCTACTTTACCAAATTCATTGATTAGCTCTAGTAGTTTTCTGGTAGTATCTTTAGGATTCTCTATGTATAGTATCATGTCATCTGCAAACAGTGACAGTTTTACTTCTTCTTTGATTTGGATTCCTTTTATTTCTTTTTCTTCTCTGATTGCTGTGGCTAAAACTTCCAAAACTACGTTGAATAATAGTGGTGAAAGTGGGCAACCTTGTCTTGTTCCTGATCTTAGTGGAAATGGTTTCAGTTTTTCACCATTGAGAACGATGTTGGCTGTGGGTTTGTCACATATGGCTTTTATTATGTTTAGGTAAGTTCTTTCTATGCCTACTTTCTAGAGAGTTTTTATCATAAATTGGTGTTCAACTTTGTTGAAAGCTTTTTCTGCATCTATTGAGATGATCATATGGTTTTTATCCTTCAGTTTGTTAATATGGCTTGTCACATTGATTGATTTGCATATATTGATCTTCTTCCACTTTTTAATAACAAATTGCATCCTTCAGACTACTAAGGTGAGTTACATTACATGATGTAATATTTCTCCTTGAGCTTTCAGCATGGGTCATTGATGTGTTGGGTGAGAGACAATAAGATTTGAGTAATCTAATGGTGACAAACAAGATACAAATTGACGAGATAAGAGGAGAGACCTGTCTCCTTGATTTACTTTTGCTTGGATTTTGTGAGCTACCTTAGTGTCTTTCTAATCTCTTGCTCTCCTCTTCTCTCCTTTCCCCTCCCCTCCCCTCCCCTCCCCTCCTCTCCTCTCCTCTTCTGCTTTCTTGTGTCTCGGAAGTCATTTTATGTTTCTTGCAATCAAAGTATTTTAGCTTATACAGGAATGGAGTTACAAGCAATAGATTCTTAGAGAAATATAAATGTTTGGAATTGGTTATTAGATGAAGCAAAATGCACTGAGACAGGTATAGGAAAATGAAAGTAGCATTTCATTTCTTTAAGAATCTTAAAAGCACCACAAGCATCAACCAGCTGCGACCTGAGGCTCCTAAAGATCAAGCTGGGAGAACAGATGGCTATTGCCAAAAGCCCGTTTAGAGGATGAGGCCCACCATGTAGAATGGCTTACGTGACAGGCTCAGTAATGACACTGGAGAAGGAAAAACTCAGACCATAGGTTGGCTTGTAAACTGCCCCTGTACACAGAGGGCAAGGAGAAACCAAAGAAAGAGGCAAACCACTCCAGATTGGTAGGTGGCAGTTTTAATAAGCAAGAGAACTTACTTACAAGGCTTGTCTTCAGGATCTTCAAGGCAAGTTGATTTTGCCCTCACCTGCCAGAATATTCAAAGTTTATATAGAGGTCTTAACCAGGTTCAGTCATGTATACTGCCCAGATGATCTCAACAACACCTTACTCTCTCAAGGCAGTGTCGGAACAGCTCTCAGGGAGCTGGGGAATGGTATGCAGAATGTACATTGAAGGACAGGGGAGGGGATGAGGGGTCTCTGATTGCCTGGGTCCAGCTCGCAGGTCAACCACTGGTCATGTCTTCTCCATTTCCTCCTCCAACACCATACATCCTTCAAAGCACAGGATGAAACTCAGGGTCCATGTGTGAGTATGCAAAAAAGTCGCTTACTGCTTGTGGCTGTGCAGCTGAGTACTCTGAAAATTAATCCTAGACATGCATTTTGCACATTTTTGAATTACAGTATTAGTGGAATTCACAAATGGAATTCATAAACTCTCCAGGTCATTTATATAAAAGATTGGACCTTGACTAAGAAAGTGTCAATGCATTATAACGTCATAGTAAGACACTGGCGCCCGAATTCCTGGGCTCAGAATCCTACTTCTATCTACCACAAATAACTGAGGGATCCTGAATAAGTTACTTAACTCTGTGTCATATTTTTCTAGGGGAATACTGATAATATTATTACTAAAATTATTTAATAATTAGGTGCATTTTGAAGATTGAATTAGATAATCCGCATGAAACACATGCCTGGTACATAGACAGTGTTTAGCAGTTGTTAGCTATTAATTCAAGTGAAATCTGTAATAAGTTTCAAATAGATGATAGAGAATTTATAATTAAGCATTATAAATTTATCAAATGCTTACCCTGTTAGAAACTCTTCATGTTTAAAGAAATTTAAAGCATGTTTCTTAAAGTCAGGGAGCTTCTGATTATTCTGGGAAGGCTGGACTAAAACTTGAAAATTTAAATGACAATATAGGAGATAAATAAAGTTCAATGTAGTGAGACAAGAAGTCACAAGGTTTCACAGGACTGGTGCCAGATGACTGCTCTTGGTTTAAAAAATGGGGGGGGGGTGTATTTTTTACATGTCTATATTTGGTTTACTGTATTCAAATAGTTAAACTCATCTATACATGCGTTTTATTTTTGTTTATGTTCTTATAGCAGAGATCAGTCAAACCTAAATAGTTGTTGCAGAACTTCACACTTTGGTTTTTGACATTTATTTTCATTTCCATAAGTCAACAACTGAATCTTTAAAATCTGTAAGATTACTGTATTTTAATACAATACAGTAATCCAGGTGGAAAATACTTTGAAAGCTCTTTGTAGTTGGCAATAAGGCTTTATAAATGACAACTGTTCTCACATGATGGATGTACTTGCCATAATACCAATGGGCTTATACTGTTAGTATTAGTAAATCCTTGAGCAATTCCCTAAGTGACCATGTACAATTTAATGCACCCAGCCTCTCCAAACACGCTGTCTTGTGATTTGTCAGTAGTGTATCTTAATGAGAAAAGTGTCCCCTTAAATCAAATATAAATTACTTTTTTGAAAATAATTTAACTACAGATATAACACACTTTCAAAAATATAATCTTTTACGGCATTTGTTTAAAAAAAACAGTTCTGGTAATTGAATCATGTTTTCCATTGACTTACATTATTACATTAGAGATGTATCCTTATGGGAAGAAATTTGACCCAAGATGAATAAATATTTCAATTTAGAAATGCATAATATTTTTAGATCACATACTCAGAGAGGAAACATTTTACTAAAATAATACTCAAAAACTTATTTGTAAAATGCTCTACACACCTATAAATAAGTTTTTATAATAATACCTTTATTCCTGTCCTGCCCCTAGGTTCATCAGAACCTTTTTTTTTTTTTTAGATTCCATATATATGTGTTAGCATACGGTATTTGTTTTTCTCTTTCTGACTTACTTCACTCTGTATGACAGACTCTAGGTCCATCCACCTCATTACAAATAACTCAATTTCATTTCTTTTTATGGCTGAGTAATATTCCATTGTATATATGTGCCACATCCCACAGATGTAGAGAATGGACTTGAGGACATGGGGATGGAGGGGGAAGGGCAAGCTAGGACGAAGTGAGAGAGTAATATTTACATATATACACTACCAAATGTAAAATAGATAGCTAGTGGGAAGCAGCTTCATAGCACAGGGAGATCAGCTCGGTGCTTTGTGACCACCTAGAGGGGTGGGATAGGGAGGGTGGGAGGGAGGCTCAAGAGGGAGGGGATATGGGGTATATGAATACACATAGCTGATACACTTTGTTGTACAGCAGAAACTAACACAATATTGTATAGCAATTATACTCCAATAAAGATGTAAAAAAAATAAGACCTTAATCACATAGCCTTTGTCTGGATCACTTAAATAAGACTTTAAATACTATCAGTTCTTTAGACTATGAAATATCTTTATGATCATCCTCTCCACAAACAAGGTGGCTGGTTTGTAGTACACCTTGCTTGCTCTACAGATGCTAACATGAACATTCGGTACATAATGTTGCCCCAAATCATCTCCACTTTCCCTTTCTTCTAAATTATCTTATTACTTGTTTATTAATATTTTCTTGTATTGAAGATCAAATCTATTATTCTTAATTTTTCCATTGATATGTAGCTTGTGACAATATCTTAACTCATTATTAATCCCTTAAATTTAGTTTGCATCATAGCAGGTGGGTTCCCACTTCAGTTAAGATCAGGGAGAGAAAGTTTAGGTCATTTTGCCTGGAGTGCTGAATAGCTAAGAAAATTTTAATATGGCTCTAAAATGAGAAAAGTGACAGGGAGATGTTGAACATACCTCTCTTATTCCTATTGTTCATCTCATGATTCCAATTTAACCATAATACCAGAAGTTGGATTCTCTTGGTGCTACAGTCACATGAGAGAGAGATTGCTGAAATTCACACTTAGTTGTCATGTTTCCTTAAACCCACCCACAAAGCATTTCTCCTTTCTACTCTGTCTTCTCCATTCTACCACCATAACTTGAGTTCAAATGGACTTTTCTTTCCCTGAACTATATAGCCCAATGATCTACTTTAACTATACATAGCACTTGTCATTTCATAACACCAATGACCTTCAACTATCTAGTCTTCTTCTCTCCCATTGACCTTCCCAACTACTGACAAGTTATAGTCTTGAACATAAATCTAATCGTCTCCCCACAAAACTATCATTCTATCAACTATCAAGCAATAATTCTTCATTGCTTATGGAGTAAAACCCAAACTCTTAAGTCTACAACTGTAACTACTATAACCTGATCCTACTTCTCATCCATGCCCCATTTCTCCCTGATGCACACATCAAACTGGAGCACTCACTTTTCTTCTTCACACCATATAAGCAGCCCCTTCACTCTTTTGCTGACGTCAGACCTGAGCATACTGCTTCCATCTCCTCACACTGATGTTCTCCAACCCCTCCTAATAGAATCTCTTTTTTTAATATGAGAATATTTAATTTTTAATGCTCATATGCACTGTTTACTTCTGTCTTAAATTATTTGAAGCTTAGAATTTTCACTAGTTAAATGAGGAGATTGAATTTAGTTCATCTCTAAGGATCCTGAAGATCAAAAATTGTATTCCAGGCACTCAAAATGTCATGACAAAAGGTGAATATTTCTGTTGATGAAAGTGTAACATAAAGGTTCTGTTTGAAGGATATTTGCCAATGCTTGTTTTAGTTTTGCTTTAATGCTTGAAAAGGGCACTAGTTATAGATGGCCATAGTCTTCTAAGGTACCATGGTTTTTGATTTTCCCACCTTACCTAAGGCATGGCCTGGCTCTTATTAAACACAATAAGCAAGGAGTAAAAGTTTAATAACGCTTTTTTAAAAATTCTAGTTCCCACTTGGGGAGTATTTCATCCTTAAATCAATATTCTATTTAGATCATAACAGCAAATATTTAGCAAACTATGGAATATTTAGAAAACACAGTAGGAAATGACCAGAAAATTGTTCACATGTCTTTGGAAAGCTGGTTTCTTTAGGTTTGATATGAAGACTCCAGACTATTCCAGAAGGGGTAATTCAGAACTTATAAACTGATAAGCACAATTGTTTTGAACTGAGCTTTCTGCTAATACATATCTTTTCAACTAGAGTTCCAAAACTAAGGAAAAGAGGCCATTTATAATCAATTTTATGAAGCATTGGAGTTGTGATTGAACTCTGTTACTTTGAAGACATTTTTTTAAAAACTTTGATAGTATGTGATGAATTTTAGAAGAGAGATTTGAATCATTAGAACAGGCTTCACAGGCAAGAAAGATGAAGTGAAAACAACATAACATCTCCAAATGAATTTCCATCATTTTACATCTTTTAGAAGACAGAAAGTAAATCTGTGCCCTTCATTTCATGTATTCATTCAGACAGCAAAATTTTGAACACGTACTGTGAACCAAGCACTGTTTAGGGCAAGGTGCTACAGCAGTGAACAAGTAGGCAAAAATCCTTGCTTCTTGGAACTTACATCCTAGTTGGAGGACACAGACACAATTAGCAATAAATTATACACTAGTTTAGAAGGTGATGTGTACTATAGGAAAGGGAAAGAGGGAGGTCTGGGGAATAATGATGGTGTAATTTTAAATAAGATAAATGGGGAAGTCTTTACTGGTGCTGTGACTCAAGTAAAGCAGCCTCACCCATAACATTTGTCGGTGGCCCTGGAAATGGCAGGGCACTCTAGAAAGGGGCTGTCAGTTTCAGTAGATTTCCCCTTGGCTTGTCCAACTCTTTGCTTTGTGGGAGGTGGGGCTTAGCAAGAAGGGGGGCAGAACTAGTACCTCTAAATGAGTAGACAAAGGGAAGAGGCATCCATTTCCCATGTTTAGGAGTCATCCTGTGGCCCAACTTGAAGAAGGTGAGCGAGAGAGGGGGGCATATCTGGGGAAAGAACACTCCAGGCTGAGAGAACTACAAAGGTTCTAACAACAAGAATGCCTGGCAAACTTGACACACCAAGAACTGAGACAGAGCAGTTGGGGGTGAGTTGGGGAGATGGGGTCAGAGTGTAATAATGAAGAGACAAAGCAGCAGGATTCTGCAAGAACATTATAAGGACAAGCTTCTCATCTGAGTGAAACGGGTGTGGGGAATTGTTGCTTGAGAATTTTAAGCGAAGGATTGTCGTGATCAGTTTTATGTGTTAAAAGAATCATGACAAATAATAGAAGAAGAGCTAGCAGATATCTTTAAGTAAATATCTTAATTTACTTGGATTCTCATTCAGAGTATCATTTCTGGATAATATCTATTGTTTGTGTAAATAGATCTGTGGACTGGGAGGAAGAAGTTCTGATTCTAGTGCCAAGTAGACATCGTTTTGAAAAAGGCTCTTGATCTTGATCTCACTGCACTTTTTTGCCCTTTACCTGTAAAGTTAACCTGTTAGACTAAGTGGCCAAATATCATAACTTGGTAGAAAAGTTATTGAAAATGTACCCTAAGACCCCTCTTGAATTATTCTGCTTTTTAACTCATTTTGAATATTTTCTATCCAATTTATAGGTTTTAAGTAACTCTGATAATCAGTAATTTCATTCTGGCAAAAGTTTAACAGTTCATTCTGATATTAGTGAAATTGTTGTGCTACTTAAAATAGAGCATATGCTGGCTGCCTATGGCAGATGCAGATATTTCTTTCTTGCTTTCTCTGTGCACTATATAGTTTATTAATAAACTCATAGCATAAGCAGTTATTGGGAGAAAAACTGCATAATTCACTTAAAATAATGGTATACTGCATCTATCATTTTTCTATTAAAAATAGATTAATTGGAGAGATCTGAATGCTTACAATTTCAATATTCCTGAGATATTATTATGTTTATAAGTATCTACACCAGAATATGTGAATTTGTGATCATGAAGGAACTCATAAAAGAATATCTACACAGACTTTAGCATTTGATCAATTCTACAAATTATTCTTGGAAACATGAAAGTAGCTTCTTTAAGTAGACTAAATTGGAAAAAAAAAGAAAAAATTAATGCAATTAATGACTCATAATGAGTCACATCGTTGGCACAGTCAGAAATGCAATCTACGTGTTAGGAGTATTCCCTCTATCTTGGAAGAAACTTTTTGGAAGAGTGTATCTTTCATTTTCTCATCTGAGTGCCCACTTCAAGCCTTCTCAATCATCTCTGTTTGGCCACCACTTTTAAGAGTTTAACTTCAGTTCTTCATGGATGAATAGCAACTTCAGAAGAGAGCTCTATTCATTGAACAAGTTGGTGAATAAAATTTGGGGAAAATTAAGGCTCTCAAGTACTGATCAACATTTCCCTTGGCATCCTATTAGTCTCATGCTGTAACTGCTTGACAATAAGACTACGCAATGATCTTACAATTAGAGCTTCAAGATTTTAACATGAATGGGTTTATTGGGTCTCACTTCCATTATTTCTGCCGTATGTCATCCTAATGAATGTTTGTTGTAGGCTTTCTTAGCCAAGTCTTTCTCATGAGACTGGGAAGTCAAAACAGTAGTATCTAATTTACTGTATAACAAGAAAGATATCCTAAGCGGTTGACAGTTTCTTAGTTTTATATCTACCAATGTAACTTCATCATGAAAGTCTTATTTGTGTATCTATTTTCATACCATATTTCATTCATTTATTAATTCATTCATCTACTCAGGCATCTAACCTACCAGAAATGTTGCATATTTTATACTGTATTCATATACAAAATCTGGGATTTGGTTTGAGTTAACATAAAATTCTAAAAGTTTGGTTTCTGGCCAAATATTTTCACATTGGTGAAAGTTTATTCTGACGAGTGTAAGTTTATTCTGAGAGTTTATTCAGAATAAATAATAAATGACAGAATAGGTGATAAAAAGCATTTTGTTTGTATTCAGATGGAAATAAAAATAGGCAAAAATGATTCATTGGCCTATAAGAAAGCCTTTTTGACTAGATTGATTTCCTTAAACCAACTAAATCATGTTTAAGACTTGAAATGTCCCAGTGATATGTCCTACTACGTATCAAAATGTATTGTAGCATAAAAAACTTTAAGCAGATCAGTGGAAGCAGAGCCTAGTATATGTAAAATATAGCACAGTTTAATGAGAAAAGAATTGACTATTCTAAACATTCTTGGGAAAACTGGCCATGTACGGAGAAAACAAAATTCAGCTTAGATCCTCATCTCTGACTCTACATAAAAAAGTTCACATGGAGAATGAGTTTTCTTTTTTTTTTGTGGACGGGGGCTGAATTAAAAAAAAGAAAAGAAATAACACAAGAGCTTGTAGAAAAGCTAGACATGAATAAAAATACCTGGATAGGAAATAGCATTTCCAAAAACAAGGAAAGAAATAACAAAAGGAAAGATTGACCATATAAAATTTAAAATAGCATGCAAATTAAAAGGCAAAATGACAAATATGTTTGCAATATATGTGACAGAATATTGCATAATCTTATATAATAAGATCTTATGAATGAATAAGAAGTGTTTTATGCATCTCAGTAAAGGAAAAATGAGGGTAAATGCAAACATGATACCAAGAAGCAAATGTAAAACTCAGTAGTAAATAAATTTGTGTGTAGATTAATTATATTAGTCAAAGCAAGTTGGGATTATGGTAAGGCTTTTGCACCTGTAGCCTTTCTGGAAAATAGTCTGATGCTATACGAGGAGCATTAAAGATAATAGTACTTTTGATGTTAAAATTTTACTACTGCTACTACCAATGTATCTTTTAAAGGTCATTAGAGATTCTCATAAAGATTTATATTTAAGGATGATGAAAATGTCATCCCTTTTAAGAACATAAAAGTAAAAACTATTTTTTTAACTGTATGTAGTA
>NW_020175528.1:6888394-6992423 GCF_003031525.2 Neophocaena asiaeorientalis asiaeorientalis
GGAAATGCTGCCACAAATATCATAGTTTCTGTAAATATTCCATGATATGGGTAAATGTTAATGGTATAATTTGAGGGAAAAACAGAATCCACTTACATAGAGTATTTTTTTCTAATTCTTCATAAGTAGGTAGATAAATGGATAGGTAGATAGATAGCTAAAAGCCTGGAATAAAATAAATAAAAATATTAATAATGACCATTTCTTGATAATGGCATTATAGTTGCTTTTTAAATTTTTTAATTCAAATTTAAATTTTTACATTTTAATTTGTATTTTTCTAAATTTATATATAATGAATGTGTATTACAATTATACTTATTTAAAAAGTCACATTCTTTCTGTCCTTTCCTGTCTCCACAGCCCAGAATGACTCTGTAAAATTGACTAACACTGAACACTGAAAGGGGATAATTGAAAATGGGTGCATTTGACCCTGAGACACCTTGCTTCTCTTCTCAGACCATACTTTCCTCCTACTTTCTCTTCCACACCCACCTTTACAATTTGTGAACATGTCTGGCTCCTGAATTAGACCCAAGACCCTTCAAGAGCATGAAGTCTCTGCTTCCACCCCTATACAGCTGCCCCCAGCTCCTCCTGTTGCAACTAAGGTCACCACAGCAGCCAGAGAGGTCCTTTTACAATTTAAATCAGATTAAACTCTGCTCAAAGCCTTCAGATAGTGTTTCTTCACCTCCGAGTTAAAGCTAAAATTCTTTCAGTAACTTTCAATGCTGTCATCATCTGGCCCAACATTATTCTCTCTCAACTTCTAATATTCTCCCCCTCACTCACCCTACTGCAGTTTCTCCAGTCTATTTCCTGACATTGAACCTGTCTATCATGCTCTCACCACAGAGCCTTGACCCCGGCTGTTCCTTTTGCTTTGCATCACTTGCTGAAACTGCCCCATTTAAAATTACAACCCCTCGTTCTCCCAATCTCTTTTATTCTGCTTTATTTTTCTTACTAACAATTACCACCTAATAAACTTTAGAGTTTACTTATATTCTGTGTTTTTGCCTGACTTTGCCCACTAGAACATCAGTTCAGTGAATCGTTGTTTCTTCTATTATTATCTTCAGTGCCTAGAACAGTGCTTGGCTTGTAGGATGGGCTCAACATAAATTTGTTGACTAAATGGAAGTTCACAGTCCCAGCTCCTAGCACAGGGCCTGGCATAAAGACACAGTATATATTCAATAAATTTTTTTGATCAAAATTTAAAAATCATTTTATATGAGTTGTTTCCCCTTATCAATTTACAACTTGTTTCCTGCTTCCCTCTCCCTGAAAAGCTTTACTAAAACAAGTTTGAAGGGAAGAGGAGAGCTAAATCTTGGCATCCAGCTATGTAATACCAAATCTAATACAAGTCCTGTTTCCCCAGTTGAAATGCAAAATTTAGGATGAAAAAAGTAATTACTCTTTTTTTAAACATCAAAGCTAAAAATGCTTTCCTTTTTTTTTAAACTTTTTAAATAGAACATGAGCAGAGATCTCTTATCTCATCAAGTATTCTTCTTAAATGCTGTTTTGTCTTTATTTTTCATTTTATATATTTTGTATATACATATTATATGTTTTTATATAATGAATATATATAATACCTAATTTCCTCAATAATTTATTTCCAGGGAAGTTTCACTCCCCCACCCAAGATATTAAATTAGAAAACTTGGATGACAGATGAACATAGCAAAGTTGAAAGCTGATTGTTTAATTAGGTGGGACTAATTGTTTAAATAGGTGGGACTTCCCTGGAGGTCCAGTGCTTAAGACTTTGCCTTCCAATGCAGGGGGTGCAGATTTGATCCCTGGTCGGGGAGCTAAGGTCCCACATGCCTTGCAGCCAAAACAATGAAAACATTAAAAAAAAAAAAAAAAAAAGCAATATTGTAACAAATTCAATAAAGGCTTTAAAAACGGTCCACATCAAGAAAAAAAGAAAAAGAAAATCTTAAAAAAAGAAAAAAGGAATAGGTATTCTTTACACAATAGGAAAAGTCTAAGTCAGTCAAGCCTCTTAATCTTTCTGCAAATCAGAGTAAATAACTCAAATACCTTCATAACTCATCTACCTACATAACTCATCTACCTACAATGCTCAGCTTTAAGCTAATTTCAACAAAACAGTAAAAATATGATAGAAACAGAATGAAGAAGTGCAACCAGGAATTATCTAATATGTTAGTCACTTGAGGACTGCCATGGCCCCCATCCTAATGCTGTAAAGGGCAACAAGTTGTACTCAGAGATACTTGAGGCTCCTGGGACCTGGTGGAATCTGCCTAACACAGAAACGGCATTAGCTATCAAATTTCAGGGGGCCTCCATAAAGTGCTACATGTTGGCTAAATTAGTGGTACATCAAAGGGAAAGTGACTTTAAAAGGAGTCTGAATTATCTTCCTTCCAGATCTTAAACCTGGGTCGGACCCTGTAGGTTGGCTTAGTTCATCAGCCCGGTTTTCATTCTATTCCAAAGAAGCCTGGATTTAATTTAAAGCTCAATAAAGGCATTAAAAAGGCCCCTTTACACCCCATCTAGTAGGGATACACTCATCTCAAACCCTGAAGTCTAACTAACCAAGATAAGGGTCTAGTCTAGTGTCCAGAAATTCAAATTCCCCAAGAAATGGCAAATGGCGAGTACACTGACATGCCCTGATTTGAATCATATATCCACATTCTTAATAGCTCTCTTTCTCTACAGTGAGGCTTTAGCATAATTGCCCTGCAGAAATAAGGAATGCCAGGAGGACAGAATTACAAGGAGACTGACTTTAATTACCTGAGAGGATTCTCCTGACATCTTTAGTTTATTCCTTTCCATAGAAAGAAATAGTCCAGTTTTATTTTTATTATAGCAACCTGGTTATATTTATTTTTTAAATTTTTATTGGATTATAGTTGCTTTACAATGTTGTGTTAGTTTCTGCTGTACAGCAAAGTGAATCAGTTATACGTATACATATATCCCCTCTTTTTTAGATTTCCTTCCCATTTAGATCATCACACAGCACTGAGTAGAGTTCCCTGTGCTGTACAGTAGATTCTCATTATGAGTTATCCATTTTACGCATAGTTGCATAGTTGTGTGTATATGTCAATCCCAATTCATCCCAACCCCCTCTTCCCCCCTTGGTATCCGTAAGTTGTTCTCTACATCTGTGTCTTTATTTCTGCTTTGCAAATAAGTTCGTCTGTAAAATTTTTCTAGATTCCACATATAAGTGGTATTATATTGATATTTGTTTTTCTCTTTCTGACTTACTTCACTCAGTATGACAATCTCTAGGTCTCTCCATGTCTCTGAAAATGGCACTATTTTGTTCCTTTTTATCACTAATATTCCATTGTCTATATGTACCACATCTTCTTTATCCATTCCTCTGTTGATGGACATTTAGGTTGCTTCTATGTCCTGGCTATTGTAAATAGTGCTGCAATGAACATTGGGGTGTATGTATCTTTTTGAATTATGGTTTTCTCCAGGTATATGTGCTGTAGTGGGATTACTAGGTCATGTGGTAGTTCTATTTTCAGTTTTTTGAGAAACATCCATGCTGTTCTCCATAGTGGCTGTATCACTTTACATTCCCACCAACAGTGCAAGAGGGTTCCCTTTTCTCCACACCCTTTCCAGCATTTATTGTTTGTAGATTTTTTGATGACGGCCATTCTGACCGGTTTGAGGTGATACCTCACTGTAGTTTTGATTTGCATTTCTCTAACTTGTAGCGATGTTGAGCATCTTTTCATGTGTTTGTTGGCCATCTTATCTTCTTTGGAGAAATGTCTATTTAAGTCCTCTGCCCATTTATTCATTGGGTTGTTTGTTTATTTTGATATTGAGCTGCATGAGCTGTTTGTATATTTTGGAGATTAATCCCTTGTCAGTTGCTTCATTTGCAAATATTTTCTCCCATTCTGAGGGTTGTCAGAAACAGTCCAGTTTTAAAGTAGGTACAACTTGAGTTTCATACTGGCTAAAACTCACTGACAATATATGTTGCCTGGTCATGCCATAGATTATTTTGTGAAAATAGTCTGTCTGCTGAGTTGTGCCTTCACTGCCAAATGGTAGACTAAACCAACAGATTGTTTTTCTCACACTTTGGTATAATTATGTAATTAACTTAAAATTGCGCAGAACTATCCTTGCATAAAAACAGTGGACAATTTCAGAAAAAGAAATGAAGAATTTAAAATAGACTCATGGGAGAACCTCTATGTCTGGCTTGATAAAGTTTGTTAACACCAGTAAATTTCTACCAAGGTATTGCCTGTCCTCAGAAATGCCATATTAGTTCACTATTTAAATCTAAAATTAGAATCTTCAAAATAAACAGTAGATATTTTTCTTTTTTAACATAAAACATTTTAAAACTGTGTGTTTGCCACAGGCAAATTATGTGACCTATGATTCATTGAACTGTAAAAAAAAAAAAAAAAAAAAAACATGATCCCCTAGACAACAGAAAGCTAAACATCTGGAGAAAATCTAGTATCCCAAGATGGATTATACAGTGTGGTAACAGGTGGTGCTAAGAACTATTAAGATGATTTTAATAAAAAGGGCAAATACCTCCAATTCCATTTCTTCCAATAAATTCCTTTAAGCAGGTGCAAGGGCAAAGCAAAATCTGTTCCCTTGTGTTAAGTATGAAAGAGCTTCCTCTTTTTCTTTTTAGAATCTTTGAGATGACATTATTCTAATTAAAATATCACTGTATACTATGTTTTGTTTTTGTCATTCAAAAGAAATGTAAATAATGCATTATCAAAGTAGCTAAATATCTGAAACAACTGTCTACATGCTGACAGGTTAAATGGAGGAAAAAAACAGTCTAAAAATGTAAGACTACTCTCTTTCCTTTAAAAGGGGTTAAAATTTTGTTTTAAACTAAGTCCAAATAATAAAGACATATTAGAAAAACAGCCTTTAAAAAATCAAAGGAAAATCCTGGTTCTCAGAGGAAGTTTCCATTTTATCTCAGGCTGACCATTTCTGTTACTCAGGCCTCAGTTTTCTCAGCTCCAAAGTAAAAACAGGAGACAATTTCATCTCTCCATATTAAAAGTTATGGCATACATCTAAGACTTGGGGTAATTTTTTTAAAGAAATATAAGGGTTCAACTTTCTCATTTGGACCCAAGATAGCCAAGTAATAAAGATTCAGACAAGAGGTGAATCCAGCTAGACTGACAACTCAATAAATGGAGGTCAAGTTTTTTTTTTTTTTTGCGGTACGCGGGCCTCTCACTGTTGTGGCCTCTCCCGTTGCGGAGCAACAGGCTCCGGACGCGCAGGCTCAGCAGCCATGGCTCACGGGCCCAGCTGCTCCTTGGCATGTGGGATCTTCCCGGACCGGGGCACGAACCTGTGTCCCCTGCATCGGCAGGTGGACTCTCAACCACTGCGCCACCAGGGAAACCCAGAGGTCAAGTTTTAATTACCTGTAAATAATGAAAACTCTGAGGTTAACAGACCCTGCAATTGTCTGGGTACTTAAATACTCTGACCACCTATATTTCTTTATAATTTTAGTACTTACAGAGCTGACATCTATAAACTGATGTTTTTCATTACACTTTTAATCCATGCCATGCCAGGCATAGACTCTTTTTTTCTTTTTTACATCTTTATTGGAGTATAACTGCCCCACAATGGTGCGTTAGTTTCTGCTTTATAACAGTGAATCAGTTATACATATACATATGTTCCCATACCTCCTCCCTCTTGCATCTCCAGGCATAGACTCTTTATGGGCAGCACCAAGAGAGGTCTGCCATGCCTAATCTGTTTTGCAGATTCATGCACTGATGTGGAAACGTTTGGTGACTCATGAAGTCTGAATTTTCATTTTTAAAAAATATTCATATTTCAATACATTTTCCCAAGATTTATGTCTCAAATGTTTCTGTGAGAATTGGATGCCAGAAGATATGTTATATAGAATAATTTAATTTCCTATCTGAAGCAAAACACTTCTCAAATTATTTTCAAATGATTGTGTGTTTTCTTTCTTCCAGAAGTCCATGAAGCCATGTAGTCTAATTTGTATAGCCCATAGTTTGCACTTGTTTGACTTGCATCCATTATAGCAAAGTAAAATTCTACCAATGTACAGTTTGATTTATTTTCTTACATCTACATGTGCTTCCTTATATGTGTTACAATTCAGGCTTCAGAAATACTGCTTGACACATCCCTAAATTCTCTCCATATTTATTTCTGAAAGAGTACACACCTGCTTCACTACATAGCAATTTCTATTGATATATTTCCCTATGGAAAAAAAAAGAATTTGACACCTATATTTGTAAATATAGAATTCGGAAACATTGTAGCTCTCTGTTTCTGAGATATTTTAAGGAGATAGATTCATAGTAATTCAAGGGTTGGTTCAGCTGCTTGTGTTTTTAGATCTCCAGATAATTCTCTCAAAAGCACACCAAAATGAATCCAATCTTTGTTCCATTCTTCTTATATAGATTCTCACCTCACAGGCTGAGAAACTCACAGTGAGGATGATAAAGTTGCTATTCAGTGAAGATGATTAGAGAAGCCCTGTGAATTCTTTAAGAGTGAATAAGACTGTGTTTAAAAGAACACTGCTGAGATGCAGGCAAGAATGAGGCACCGAAAATATTTCCAGATGCAGCCCCTCTCCTTTAGAATTAGTGTTTCTGTTTCATCCCAGAGAAGTTGTTATATTCTACACTAGTATAACAAACTATTGTAACATCACGTCCATTTTTATAACCACAAAGAATGATGGACCTTTTGTTTTCAATCTGACAATACCATGCCAAAATAACTCGTTTATTCAGTGAAGGAAAAAACACAAGAGATTTGACACTGCAGCCTAGCTGTTACTTTTTCTCCAGCCACCACAGTTAAGCACTATCTTTTCCCTTTCCTTCTTACTCTCTCCCTTTTCCCATCACTCCTGAGTCAAACAGGGAAAAAATATGGTTTCTACTTCAAGGAGCTTAGAACCCAGCAGAGAAAACAGAAAATTAGTTAAACTTCAGTGAGTGTTATGATAGGGTAGAAGATAGGCTGGAAGCAAAGTCATGGGAGGCCAGAGAGGAAGTCATCACCAGTTGAGACCCGAGCGGTGAGTTGAAGCCAGGTGAACAGGGAGGGGATCCTAGGTGAAGACCCAGAGGCAGAAGAGAGTTACAGGTATTCTAGGTACTGATAGAAGTTAAGTATGGCTTAAGGGTAAAGATGAAGTGAGCTTTGGTAGAACCTGCTAGCTGTGTACCAAAATTCATTTTGTCTTCTTCCTGGTTATCCACCAACACTGTATTTCCTGGCTTCTCACCCTTCATTTAGGTGTGGTCACGTGACTCTTTCCCACCAATAGAATGGAGCAGAAATGAGGTATATCAGATCTGAGCCAAGGACCACTCCCTCTTTCCCTTTGTCAGCTAGATACAAAAAAGACAAGTTCCTGGAGGAAGCAGAGTCCCAAGTGGGAAGAAACTAGGTTCCTGAGACACAGGGGCATGGCCTGCTAACAGGAACGCCTTTATGGACTATTATCTAAACAGAAATACACATCCATTGTGTTTGACCTACCTCAACTAACACAGGAACTAAATGGTGGGGGGCCTTGCAGGCCACGTTAAAGAGTTTGCTCTTTACCTTAAGGGCAATAGGGAACCACTGACACATTTTAAACTGGGAAGTGTCATGATCACAAACCAGTTCTCTTCAATTAGCTCTAATTGAAGAAGTTGTTGTTTCTAATAATTTAGATAATTTCCCCCAGGTTTCTGCTGCTCTCCCATAATGAATAATGTATGGCATGATTTATTCATATAATTTTAGTAAATACCAGTCTTGATACATATAATCACAAATGTCAGGAGCTGGAAATGACATAATAGATTATTTTCTAAAAATCCCTTATTGCATAGAAAAAGAAGGACCGTAAAGGTGAGGTGTTTACCCAAGGTCACCTGGGGATGTTAAGAGCACAGTAGAGATCAAGGGCTACAGCCAAGCTCTCTTGCTGTCAATCCAAGGCTCTTTCCATTGTGCCCGGCTGTGTTAAGTCCTTTAGCTCCAGTGTTTGCAACAGATTGGATTACTCTGGGGAAATGAATTTAAGGGATTAACCATTGAAAATCTTTAATTTTGGCAATAGTTTTGTTTTAAAATTTGTTTTAAGTTCGTTTAAAATTTCTTTTAAAATTTGGAATCACTAATTTTAGAAATACAGAAATGCAATGAATTGCTTCTTCTACATTCGTTTAATTGATGTCTTATTGAACAGAAGTAAATGAACTATTTTAATGCCTTCCATCTTCTTACAAGAAACATCTTCATCAGCTAAAGAGAATTATTTTGACTACAATTTTCTATCTTTGTTTCATAGTTTTGTGTCTTTATAATCTGAAACTCCCCATAAGCTTTTTCTCTGAACTCATTTTCTAGCCTTGAAAGGAATTGCCACAGTGCATAAGCCATTAGTAGAATATCTGATAAAACTGAATTGACTTAGATTGGCATTTTGCTTATACTGTCGAATATTAAGAGATAAAAAGCACTATGTCGAGGAAGTTGCTTTTTAATTTTCCTGGGGTAACTAAAAGCCCATGGCCACTGGTGGGGAAAGATGATAGAAACATATCCATCAGCAAATATGAGTGTGAGAGAGTTGTTGCATCTATCGAATAAAAATGAAGGAACATTAGAGTAACTGATAGAGCAGGAAATGAGAAACTATAATAAAGCACATAATAGCACATATTAAGAAAGTAGTACCCAACGTGGACATTTTTCTGCGTTGATATAAACTTAGTGTCAATATAGATTCAAAGAAAGGAAAATCATCTTAGTCGCTAATGGCAAATTGGAAATTAGTGGAAGTAATATAAATCAAAACTAGCCAATAGTACATTTGCAGTTAGCTCTATATCCTCTAATCCTATACAAGAGCATAATCCATCAGTGCTTGTAAATAAAGAAATCTGTCTATAATAAGATAAAGCACCAGTAAGGGTGGATCTTCCATTAATACAGAGAAATCATTTAAAATAAGCTTGAAATATCATGTGAATCTAGACTTTCAACATCTTTGGCTTATAAGTCCAAGAATAGGTTATAAACATCTATACTTGGAAATGCTTTTACAAGTGAATACTCATATCATATCAGGGATAGTAAATGAATATTGATGATATGTGAGATAGCCACATCTAAGAAAACAGCAAACTGACTGGAAGTGGAGGTTGTGAGTGCTGGGGGAAGAGATAAACCATCCAGAGTAGGTCGAACTTTGGGCAGGAAACTTATCTGTGCTTCATTTTCCTTACTTGTAAACTGGACATGATCAGAACCATCTTACAAGTTTTATCTGGGAATTAGGAATTTTACACACACACATACACACACATACACACACACAATGTCTGGCATTGTATCTGACACATACTAGTCATCTGAAGCAATATCTAAAGTAATAAAAATAGTTTTATTGCCATCATTTTATTGATATTACTTTTATTATATTATTATGATGATCATCATTATTATCACATTAAGTTGGAAAAAGTGCCCAATGACTATATCAGTACACTGTTTCTTTTAGAATGAATTGAGTGGTGAGTGATGATATGAATATTTAACTGAACGATCACTACTTAAACAGAGATGAATTTTTCTAAATATATACTATATATATAATTACTTATAATTTCTAATTATATACATTACCATTAGGTAGAAGAATACAAAGACTTTCATTCTTCTACTAGGATTAAAATAAATGACATTATGCTACAAAGTATGGTTACCAATTACTTGCTTATTTCATGAGAAACAGATAATTTGCCACAGCTGTTATCTGAAGTTTCAGCACCTTTTGTTAAAGCTGTATGAAAGTACTCTTCATTTAACAACAATGAATAAAAGTGGTTAACTAAAAAAAGAAATGCTTCAAACGTATTATTTCATGGTGGCCCTGGAGAGCACTGGACAGAAAGTTCAGGATAATCTATAAAAAGCAGGGTGAAGGGAAGGGGTGGTGAAAGGGGCTAAGGGGCTAGGGGGCCATGTGAATCCATGTGGAAAAATGATCAGTGCTGGAGAAGGTTAAATTCTCAGTCCCTGAAGTCTTGCTGTTGTGGCTACAGCCCAACAAAGTTAATGAAAGAAAGGAGCACTGACAACTCCTGCTGCTTCGACAGGAGCTTACCACCTCATTACTGGCCAGATTCTTACAACCAAAAGAAAAGAATACTCCTGCCAAGGAAGAGTAAGAGCTGGAGTGAGAGAGTCATCCAAGCAAGGCATTGCTGATGTTGGACGAAGATCAAAGTAATAGCAAACAAAAGGAACTGGACAAGAAATAGCTGAGCCAAGAGCTATGACCACAGACTAGACAACTCTCCAAATCCTAGGCAGGAGAGATGGAAAGAACCCTTTAAATCCCTTAGTCCTCCCTGCCGAACAGGAAAAAGTAAATGAAGTGACACCATCTGCTCACTTTCTCAGAAGAGAGAGTTTCAACTTCTCATGGTTAGCAATGCAAACATTTTCAAAAGCATTACTCTAATTACAAATGATTAGAAATGATTCCTAGAATTAAAGACTTAACTCCCTGGGTGCCTGACTAATGAACATTTTCTGCACATCCCACTGCACTTGGAGCTGACTTTGAAAACACCGGCTAGAGATGGTTTCTGAGGTTTTAAAATGATCCTCATAAATATAATAGGATTCATCACATTTTCTCTCTATTTCTCTAAGCATATGATGCATGATCTTTTTTCTAAAGTACAGTATAAAATCACAGGGTCTTTCAGGACTAGAAAATGCAGTTTTTGTTGTTTGGTTGCTGTGTGTGGGTGGATTTGTGATTGTGTGTACGTGCCAACTGAGGGAGGAAAGTACATATCAACTAAAATTAAATGTTTAAACTTAAATTTATAATAATACTTCCCATGGAGATATATTTCATGTTATAGGTTTAAATTCCAGTATCATCTCTGTATAAGGAGTAAATCATCACTACACCCCATTAAAAATTGACAATACCAAGTGTTGGTAGGGAAGTGGAGCAACTGGAACTCTCATACATTGCTGGTGGGTGTAAATTTGGAAAGCTGTTTGGTAGTTTCTATCCAAGCTGAACATAAGCTTCCCCTATCTCCCAGCAATTACATAATTCAGTATATACACAACCAAAATACATATGTTTGTGCATCAAAAGATGTGTTCTAGAAGTTTTTTAGCACCTTTAACCAACAGTAGATCAGATAAATAAGTTGCAGTATACTCTTACAGTAGAATACTCTACAGTGTGTGTTGGTAAACTATGGCCCATGGCCCAAATCTGGCCACCATTTGATTTTGTAGATAAAGTTTTATTAGAACACAGACACACCGATTCATTTACACATTGTCTGTGGCTGCTCTCATACTATATATAACGTACTACAATGGTAGAATTGAGTAGTTGCAACAGAAACCATATGGCCTAAAAAACATGAAATATTTATTGTATATACCTTTGATAGAAAAAGTCTGCTGGCCTCTGCTTTCTAGCAATAAAAACAAATGCATTATGGTTATAGTTAACAACATGGATAACTCACAAAAATAAAATATTGAGTGAAAGCAGGCAGACACAATAAGAGACCTTACTGTTTGATTCCATTTATATAATTATTGAAAAGCAGGCAAAAATAATCTAGGATGATAAATGTCAGAAAAATGGTTACCTTTGTGGGGAGATTAAGGACTAAAAGGGAGCATGATGGAGATTTCTGGTTCCATCTCCATGTGGAAATGTTCATTTGTAAATGCACTTACATTTATGAACTTTCCTATATATTTCAATGAAACTTTGCTTTAAAAAGCCAAAAGTAGGTTATCCAAAAGTAAAAAATGGAGGCAATATTATGTTTGCTGATGATTACTTAAGATATTTTCAAGATTTTACCTATCTCCCTATAGTCTTCTTTGTACAGAAGAGAGCAAATAAATGTTAAAGCTCATTAACAGAAAATGAAACCATGGACATTATGGATACAGCATATTTTATTTTTATTGAAGTATAGTTGATATACAATGTTGTATTAATTTCTGCTGTACAGCAAAGTGATTCAGTTATGCATATATACATTCTTTTTTTAATATTCTTTTCCACTATGGTTTATCACAGGATATTGAACATAGTTCCCTGTGCTATATAGTAGGACCTTGTTGTTTATCCATTCGATATATAATAGTTTGCATCTGCTAACCCCAAACTCCCATTCCATCCCTCCCCATCCCCGCTCTTCTTTGGCAACCACAAGTCTGTTCTTTATGCCTGTGAGCTTGTTTCCATTTTGTAGATAAGTTCATTTGTGTCATATTTTAGATTCCACATATAAGTGATATCATACGGTATTTGTCTTTCTCTTTCTGACTTACTTCACTTAGTATAAGAATCTCTAGATCCATCCATGTTGCTGCAGATGGCATTATTTCACTCTTTTTTTATGACTAATAGTCCATTGTATATATGTACCACATCTTCTTTATCCATTCATCTGTCGACGGACATTTAGGTTGCTTCCATGCCTTGGCTATTGTGAATAGTGCTGCTGTGAACATAGGGGTGCATGTATCTTTTTGAATTATAGCTTTGTCTGGATATATGCCCAGGGGTGGGATTAGCATACAGCATATTTTAAAGTTGAGAGTCACGAACATGAAAATGAACACATTATCATGAGCAGCAATTTACCTCTATACAATCAAAGATATATATATGCTACTTTTGCCTACTCATAATTCTTGAGGGTTCCTACTTATTTTCCAAACAACATACAAAATCACCCTCTATAGTGTCCAATCACTGCATTTCTACAAGAAACCCTCAAACAGCAACAACAAAAAACCATGTTGTTTTGAGGTTGTTCTTTGATATTTCCACCTCCATTAAGTTATTTAGAATATTTAGAGTTGTTTAGAATTTTTTTCTTTTTCAGACTTAATTAAAAGAAACCATTACATTTATTAATACCAATTTCCCCCTTTACTTTTCACATGGACTAAGTGAGTAGAGCTATAACTGAGTACATGGACGCTTCTGATTTGTATTATGGCATATGAAATTGAAAGGCTACCTAGAATTACTTTTTTAAAATTATGACATAACTCAGATATGATTAATAATGATAGTTTAGAAAATTAATAATATATTTTGGAAATCCATTAGAGATGGCTTAAATTTAAGCTCTTTTGCCCTCACTTCTTTTTCATCTTTATCATAAATTTTAATATTACTAAGAAACGTCACTTAAAACATAGTTTAATAAACTAGAAACCTTTGGGGGGAATAAAGAAATCAAAGGATAAATGCTTCTTTTATCAGTTCTATTATTAAAGAGAATGTTATATCAGAAAAGCAGCTCTCAGCTGCAGAACTATCCTGATTTTCTGAGATTCAGTTGGTTTTGGTTTGTTTCTATTTTTTAATGTATGTGGACTATTAATGTGATTCCTACATACAAAATATTGGAATTTAAAAGTGATTTGTTCAATGTTCTAAACCTTTGAACATCCATGATTTTTTCCAAAAGAAGGTATTCTGATGGTTAGATAATATCTATAAATTGTTTAATAAATTAATAACAAATCAGGAACAAAATCAAGTGATTACCTAATTTGGGTGGGGGGGAAGAGTACCTAAATTTATGGCTAGAAAAATTCAGTTTAGCTGTAAAACTGTAATTCCTTCTGTAACACGATCAGAATAAGAAAAGCATGCAGGCACACACACACACACAATGGCAGATGTTCAAACACAGACAACTTCTGAATGTCTAGATTATGAACGTTGCAAGTTATACTTTTTTTTTTTTTTTTTTGCTGTACGTGGGCCTCTTACTGCTGTGGCCTCTCCCGTTGCGGAGCACAGGCTCCGGACGCGCAGGCTCAGCAGCCATGGCTCACGGGCCCAGCCGCCCCGCAGCATGTGGGATCTTCCCGGACCGGGGCACGAACCCATGTCCCCCATATCGGCAGGCAGACTCTCAACCACTGCACCACCAGAGAAGCCCTCCATTACATTTTTATTAAAATTATAACATCTTGAGAAAACAACCTGATCAATAAGCTAACCATTTACAGTTTAAGTAACAATCACCAACATAAAGCAAGGAAAGGAATAAGTGATGGGAAATATTTGTAGATGAAGAAAAAAAGGAAGTTTTCCTTTTTTCAGGTCATGTCAAAATTAATTGAAGATGAATGAGTTTTTATGTCAGTAGTTCTAAGATTTTGTTATTTTGGAAAATGATAAAAGTTTTTGTTTGTTCTTAGTGATCAATCCTATGACAGAACAGTCTGATGATCCCATAAATTTACCAGATCATATGAAACTAAGATAAATGTATGTATTGCTTTTTGTTTTTTGTTTTTTTGCGGTACGCGGGCCTCTCACTATTGGGGCCTCTCCCGTCGCGGAGTACAGGCTCCGGACGCGCAGGCTCAGCGGCCATGGCTCACGGGCCCAGCCGCTCCGCGGCATGTGGGATCTTCCCAGACCGGGGCACGAACCCGTGTCCCCTGCATCAGCAGGCGGACCCTCAACCACTGCGCCACCAGGGAAGCCCCTATGTATTGTTTTTAAAGCAAAACAAAAACAGACATAAAAAAAGAGAGGTAGAAAGAGACCTGGGAAATGACCACGGTGTTTCCTATTACATGTCCTGCTTTTGTATATTCATTTTTTAAATCCCTCAACAGAGGATTACTAAAGAGTATTTTCTCCTCCTCTTCTGGAAGCTTGAAATCACTGGGATCTTTACACACACACACACACACACACACACACACACACACACACACACACACACGATTGACTGTGAGAGGAATAACAGCATCAGCATTTTGAAGCCAAAACTGTAGTCATATCAATGCCTCACCCCACATGAAATGCAAACATTTTAAATATAGTCGACCTACTGGAGGGACCTTTTTGAACATTTAACTGATCAATGAATTAAATAACACCTAATTTCAGGCAGTGACTTTTCTACCTTTTTAGTTGCTTCAATTGGAAAAGCTTTGTGTTAAGGGTGATTTTTATTATCATTTTCTGAGTTTTGTGGAGGTTCCAAACAGTGAAACAAATGTAATAGGATGGCATCTTTGTTGCTCAACTGATTAAAAATAATGTTTAAAATTTATTTATTATATAAAAGCTGACCCTATCCAATATAAAAATGCAACCTAGTCATCTTGCCCAAGGAATCAATTACTGACGAGTATCGGGACTTAACTCTCAGCACATCTTGAAGGATGAAAGTTAATAAGCCATGAATTAGAGCTTTGCTCTTCACATGCCTGGAGCTGAGAGTGAAAGATCTTCAACGGTAATGAGTGTTTTGGAAGGCTTACCTTTTCTAGGTTTATTTGGAAGATATTAGGCACCTATCTTATAACTGCATATTCTTTACGTTCAGTGTGCCCTCAGCTGGGGCTGGCAGTGGTCATTTTCTAGGCATTCATGCACTTTACCAGGTGGACTTGGGACAGAGTACACCATGTGCAGATGCAGTACATGTTAACTAAATCTTGAAAGCAGATATGTTCTATACGTTTCATCCAAACAAGATGTATATATTGTTAGATATTTTAGAGAAAATTTTGAAATTATTTTTCCATACTAGCAAAGGAGGTTAGACTTAAGGATAGTGTGAGAGAAGAGGTTTTTAAGGGGGTATGAACTACATAATTATATACTCATTCGATAGAAGAAAATCTAAATAAAATAGTACAAGATACCTACGTTCTCTACCCATCATAATGATAAAACGTAGTGTGATAAAGAAATCTGGGGCCATTCTTTGAAATTCAGGTATAAATTAATCTGACCTATCAGCTATACTACCAGTATACTATATATTATAGTAGTATAGCTGATACTATAGTATCAGCTATACTACTATACGGACCTTATGTGAGTTTCAGATGAACCATATTCCCCCATTCCGCTGCTGATAACAGATTTTCCAAGATGCATTTAATGTTCTGAATCCCACTGAAGGATGTTTCCATCAGCCTGCCACAGAGGAAAAGTCTACCATGAACTCTTTCTTATTTTAGTTGCCTATCAGGAGGGGATCACTAGGCTTGTAGTCTTCAGAATTTCATGAAGAACAGATGCTTCTGTTATCTAATACAATATTACCCTAGTTCCCTCCCTCACCCTTGGAAGAATGAACCAGAGGCCTGGATACAATTATACATCTTAAAATGCATCTTAGAAAATCAAGGTTTCAAGTAAACTAGGTTTGGAAATATCTGCCATATCTTTTCAGACTGGATTGAAAAATCAACATTCATCAAGATTGAAAATGGAAGATTTAGGAGCAAAGTATTAAGACCTGTGCCAGAACTGTAGTTTCTTTTAAAGAGAAAATGAATTAGCTGTCATACCCCAGATGGATGAACATAAGGCAAACTAATTTCCAGGCAATGAGCAAGTCTTGAGGGAAGGCCCTCTCCCACCCTGTCCCATGTATCAAGAGAAGCTTCTTTCCAGCTCTACACTCTACTGAGGCTTCACCTGCCTCCCACCATCCCCCTCTACTAGGCTCCATCAGTTCAAAGGGGAATTCAAAAAGGCATTATAAGGTATGATCATCTATTAGCTATTCCAGATTTCTAGTTCTCTTTAATTTTATCACATATGCACGTAATTTTCAACATTATGTGTTGTAGATTTTTTTAATGTCAACTACAGAGTCAATTTTATTAGTGCTGACTTAGAATAGTATTTCATTGTACTCATAATTGTAGCCATAATCATGATTTACAGCTTCTTACTCTAATTTTTTTGACCCAACCTCTTGGCTTCATAATCTCAGGTTCCGTTCTTAATGTACGTACTGATGTCAGATGTGGGGGTAGACAGTGAGAAGGTGGGTTGTGCCGTCATGGTGCTTCTATTCTAGAGGAGAAGACAGGCACAAAGTGAATGGATAAAGAAAGATCTCGTGATACAAGCTATGAAGGCAAAAAAACTGGGTGATGCTGTTCTTTGTAGAGAGCAGTTAGGCTGGATCATCAGAAATGAGGTAATTTCTGAATGATGATGCAGAAATGAGGTAATTTCTGAATGATGATGAGACAGTCATGGCTGATCGGCTAAGATAGGGCCAACCAGAAGGAAGATCATGAAGAAACCCTGAGTCAGCTCCATGCTTGGTATGTCCTAGGGATAGACAGGTAGCCAGTGAGGGCAGAGAGCACAGGAGAGCTTGGTATGAGGTGAAATCAGAGAGATAGGAAGATCACAGCAAGATTATGCAGGGCTTTTTAGTTCTGAAATTCAAAGTGTGATGAAGAAGCTGCTGATAGATCCTATGCTATAGTGTAACGTGATCTAATTTGTCTCCCTGACTGCACGTGTGGAATGGATTGTAAAAGGAGCCAGGCATGGAAGGTGAGGGCCATTCGGAGGCTAGGTGGCCAATATTGGAGGCTTGTATTAAGGGCACTAGTCACAGTGGATGGGGAGCATCCTAGATGGAAAGCCAATATTACTGACTAACCAGCAGGATGTAGAAGCTGAGGTGCCTCAAGACTTCAGAGACCCTTATGTAGTAACTACTTTAAGAAGTGCGATGATGACCTTTATGCACCCAGCCTTCTATGTACATACTTTCTGTACTTCTCTAACCCCAGACAAAAGGTAATACATGTTAAATTTGTGTTTGCAAGGATTGAAACAAAGGAAAAATATGAACATTCTAATTACATGAACATCTTGTCAATTTATGGTGGGAAATTGTGTTTGGAAAGACAAGAGGATCTGATTAGTAAAAACAGAGAATAGGATATTTAAATGAAGGGAACAAAAATCTTCCATTTTCAAGATACAAAGTAGTAAAATAATTAAGCTGGAGAATAGAAGATTTATTTGAAGCACATATGTTCAAACATCTCAAGAAATAATAAAAACAGTACAAACAGGGTTAATGGCAATGGCTAACTTTGACAACAGTGATAGAGCACCCCAGGAATTTCAACGATCTAGGATAAACAAAAACCACGAAGATACATTTTTCTTTATAAGCATAATTTTTTTCAAGATTGCCTCTTAAATAATGGCTTACCTAAAAAGAAGGGAGAAGGGGATTAGCAATTTAGATGTGGATGGGCATAGACCACTGGGGGTGGTGGGGTAGAAAAGAGAGAGAATAGGGGAAAGAAAGTTTCCCTCACAGGTTCACTCCATCTCTTGGCTCTAGAATTAAAGGAGGAAGTTGCTTAGAAAGCTGGTATGAATATCTCTTCAGTCTTTTTTTATTAATACCTCAGTAAGATGACTAAATTCTTTAGTAGGTTGACCCACCTTTTCCTTAACTTTAAAAACTACTAGAAATTATTAGTTCAGGAACGTTGTTATTAAAACTTCCATAGATCTCAGAAAGCCTTTCCTCTTTTTGATGTGTCTACTGGGATGATGGTGGTAAAGAAGGAGAGAGACAAGATTATAAAACAACAAGGAAGTACACAGGATCTGTATCTTTTTCCTTGGGAAATGATGTTTTTAATTCAATGGTTTGTAAATTTTTATTGTTTCTTCTTGTAGTAGTATAAAATATTAAAGAGTATTAATTTTAGAGATGGATTTTTGCACAAACAAATCATAGTATCTATAGATGTTATCTTGTTTTTACTTGGTTAAACACAATTTCTCCACACAACAACAATATAAAAGAAAAATTAACCACACACAAACACAATTCTAGGCTGCATTTTTATCTCTGAACCTAAAAAGGGCCATTATGTAGCTTTTAATTTATGTTTATATGAGCTTAAAACTTATATATTAATTCCCTTGGTGGTAAAATCTAAAAATTATTATTTTGGAGGTATTGATGTTTTGAGTATTTGACCTTTCCATATCTATTAATAATTTCAAGGAAAATATTTTAGCAAGAAAACTGAATTGAAACCTGACCATTTATCAAATCATACTAAGGTTTCAAGGTGCAACATGTTCCAAGAATAAACTGTAAACAGACTTGTCATTACACAGTTGACTTTGCTAATCCTCACCTCTTGTCCTCTGCCTTCTACCAGCTGAATAAAAGAAAGACATATTTGGTGGTGTCTGTAGCAACCATATTCTCATGCTTTCAAGAAAGCAAGTGTGCCAAAGCAATAGAGTAATGAAAACTTGGTGGAACAAATTATATCTATTCTGGGAAAGCTGGAATAAGAGGATAGGAAACTTTGTGTTCAGTTTTATGGAAAGGTACAAGGGGAATAAAATGCCCCTTGGGTGAAAATTAAGGGAACAAATCATCTACATGTAAAAGACAAAATAAATATGCTCCCTAAAATAAACTTAAGTGCAACTATAAAAGGCTTTATTTTATTTGTTCATTGTTTTGTATTACACACTTTTTTTAATATACTCTTTTCTTACACTCTTTATAAATTCTAACTTTGAAGTAGGAGAAGGATTATGGGAATATTTAGCTGAGACACTAGAGAATTTGGGAAGTTTTAATTTGAAGAGAGAAATGACAACAAAAGATGTTTTGAGAATAAGTGATCATCTTGAAAACTCATCTTAGAGATAGTAGGCAGTCAGTAGAATTTTTGCCACCATCAGACCCATATTATCAGTAATGGTAAAGCTTACCGGGATTTCTAAAAAGGAACACAGTCGGGACTTGTTCCTAGCAAAATGCAGTATGCTCTTTGAAAGGTAGGGGTTCTTCCAAAGGGGATCTTATCTTGCCAAAAAGCTCATTTGTATGAGCTTTCCCCCCTCCCAGGCTCCCTAGAAACCCTCCCCTTTGCTTGGCATCATACAGCATCAACATGTGATTTTTTGGACTGACTGATTGAGTTCATTGAACATAAAGCCTTGGCAGTGGCAATTATCTTGGCAGTGGTGGAAGCCAGGAAACATATACCAGTAAATGGATTTCATTTTAATCACTATACATAGGGTGTGCTTGATTTATCCCAATTCATACCAAGCTCCAATGTTGCAGCAAGACTGCACTCAGTTGCCATGCTCAACAAAAGCGTTAAGATTGAACTTTGGTTTGCATTTCTCTAATGATTGATGATGTTGAGCATTCTTTCATGTGTTTGTTGGCAATCTGTATATCTTCTTTGGAGAGTGTCTATTTAGGTCTTCTGCCCATTTTTGGATTGGGTTGTTTGTTTTTTTGTTATTGAGCTGCATGAGCTGCTTGTAAATTTTGGAAATTAATCCTTTGTCAGTTGCTTCATTTGCAAATATCTTCTCCCATTCTGAGGGTTGTCTTTTGGTCTTGGTGATTTCCTTTGCTGTGCAAAAGCTTTGAAGTTTCATTACGTCCCATTTGTTTATTTTTGTTTTAATTTCCATTTCTCTAGGAGATGGGTCAATGAGGATCTTGCTGTGATTTATGTCATAGAGTGTTCTGCCTATGTTTTCCTCTAAGAGTTTGGTAGTGTCTGGCCTTACATTTAGGTCTTTAATCCATTTTGAGCTTATTTTTGTGTATGGTGTTAGGGAGTGTTCTAATCTCATACTTTTACATGTACCTGTCCAGTTTTCCCAGCACCACTTACTGAAGAGGCTGTCTTTTCTCCACTGTATATTCTTGCCTCCTTTATCAAAGATAAGGTGACCATATGTGCGTGGGTTTATCTCTGGGCTTTCTATCCTGTTCCTATGATCTATATTTCTGTTTTTGTGCCAGTACCATACTGTGAGGATATGGGGAGGGGGAAGGGTAAGCTGTGACAAAGCAGGAGAGAGAAATGGACATATATACGCTACCAAACGTAAGGTAGATAGCTAGTGGGAAGCAGCCGCATAGCACAGGGAGATCAGCTCGGTAACCGCCTAGAGGGGTGGGATAGGGAGGGTGGGAGGGAGGGAGACGCAAGAGGGAAGAGGTATGGGAACATATGTGTAGGTATAACTGATTCACTTTGTTATAAAGCAGAAACTAACACACCATTGTAAAACAATTATACTCCAATAAAGTTGTTAAAAAAAAAGATTGAACTTTGGTTACACTGCCAATGTACGGTTTTCTATGAGTATCTTTTCCTTTACAAATGTTTTTCTGTCATTTTTGTTCCTCTCTTAGTGTTCAATGATGAGGTTGGAGAGATTCAACTTTAATTTTTAGAAACTATAGAACTATACAGCTGTTTCTGCTTGAACCACAAGCTACATTTAACAGGATTTTAAAATAAAGATTATAAATCATTATTCTGAAGTAGATTAGTAGAATTTCTTGCTCCATTAACTTTTCATGTATTCTGAATCATTTTTGTCTCCATTAATCTTTCTTTAAACATAGTACTTCATACTCTTTCTTTAATTGGGTTAATAGAGTTAAAGTGCTCAAAATTGTGCTGAGAACATAATAAATGCTCAAGAACTGTTAGTTTTGCTACTATTTGAACTAATCACGTCAGTTTTTGTTTAATATTTGTCTCACCCTTAGACTCTGATCCACTTGTGATCACTTGCCCTGTTGATTTGTATCCCCCGTGCCTGTCAGATATATTGTGCTCAATCACATTTGTTAACCTATAGCAAATAGTCATCATTATTATCATCAGTGTCATCACTGTCATCATGAAATATATCTCACTATTATTGATATGAATATGAAGCTTTAATAGTTACACTTCAAAGGAAGCAAAAGAGACTCAGTTTCTAGTCCATAGGCTACATACTTACTAAGGGTAGATTAGAAATAGGGAGGAACTAATTTGGGAAATGGCTTAGGAACTCTACAACTTTGCAGACTGATCAGAAAGAGACAGAGAGAAGTAAACAAAGAATTGCAATATGATGTTATAGGTCCTAATTAAATGTCCATATGTAACTTCAGTATGTTCTGGGAGTGGTCAACAAAAAGTTTCAGAGATTCTATTTTCTACTTTTGAGAAGCAAAAAGACCAGAAAAATTAATGTTTATTAAACAACTACTATGTGCCTGGTACCATAGTCAACAGTTTATACTGTTCATCCTTATACTGTGCCATATTGATGTTACTATTCCTTTTTAAAGGTTGGAAAATTGTGGCCAGAAATTTTTATTAAGTTCCTTGGTGTTTTAGGTAGTAAATGCCTGAGCAAGGATTAAGATGAGGAAGGTCATATTGACGCTTAACATATTGTGATGGTCTTTTCGATGTTTCCATTTGGCTAGGCTACCATCCATCCACAGTTATGAAATAAAACATTAATCTATGTGTTGCTGCGAATGTATTTTGTAAATGTGATTAAAGACCGTAAACAGGTAACTTTACGAGTATCCTAAATGATACAGGTGGGCTTGATTCAGTCAGCTGAAAGCTCTTAAAATCAGAGCTGAAAATTCTTTTTAGAAGAAGAATTCTACATGTGAACAACAGCTTCAGCCCATGCCCACGAATTATAGCCTGTCCTTCCTGATAGCCTGCCCTATGAGTTTCAGATTTGCCTATACAACCCCCAAAATCATGTAAAAAGATTCCTTATTATAAATCTCTTAATATTTATCTCCTACAGTTTCTAATTTTCGGGTTGAACCCTGACTGACACAGATTTTGGTATCTGGGGATGACAGAACTGCTGTAACAAATACCTAAAAATGTAAAAGTGGCTTTGTAATTGGGCAATGAGAAGAGGCTGGAAGAATTTTAAGGAACATAATTAAAAAAAAAGAAAAACCCACCTAGATTGCTTGAATATACGATTAGTAGAAACATGGGTGTTAATAAGTTTACTATTAGGAACTCAGAGGGAAATGAGGACCATTAAAGAGAAAAGCTAAATCATCTTTGCAAATACCTAAACTGTGATGAACAAACTCTTAGCAGATACATGGATGTTAAAGGTGCTGCTGGTGAGGATCAGGAGGAAATGAGAAACACATATTAGAAACTAAAGAAAGGGCAGATTCTTATTATTTAGTGGCAGAATTATATTCGGAAGTTATGTAGAAAACATAATATGGAAACAATGAAATTCGACATTTAGCTGAGATTTCCAAGCAAAGTGTGGAATTTGTGGCATCGTTTTTTTTTTCTTTGCTGCTCAAAGTAAAATGCAAAAGGAAAGAGATAAATTGAGAAAAGAAATATTAATCAGAGAGGAACAAGGAATTGTTGATTTGGGAAATTCTCAGCCTATCCAATTGCAAAAGATCATAATATTAAGACATTCCCCATCAGAAAAGTAGTCTAGAGAAAAAAATCAAGTGTGGTTATACAATCTTTAGCTAATACCTCAAGAAGATAAAAATACCAGAACATTCAGTAACACAAATGCTCTCTGAAGAGATAAGGTGTGTGTTTCATAGACACCCTCAGGCAACTAGATAGAAGCCAAAAAATAGATAAGAGATTTTCTAGGAAAGGTTTATGGAGGAGATCTTTATCTACTGGAGTGAATCTCCATGACATATACAAGAAACCCACAAGATTCTTGAGAATGTTATACCAGGGGAGACACTGCCAGCTTGGGTTGAAAGGACAAAATAAAAGAGAGCTTTCTGATCCCCAAAACTCTCCAGGGAGGAAACAGGTTGATAACACTACTCAGAAGCATACATATGCTATCATTTTATAAAAAAGAAAAGATGATTCATGAGGTGGAGTCACAAGACAATAGGGTAGAACCACAAGCTCAGATTGCAGAGCTTCAAGTCCAGAAGGTGGACCCACTGTTCCCAGAACTTGAAACCTAATAGGGTTTGCCTGGCTGGATTTTGAAATTGTTTGGAATCAGTGACTCATTTTTTGTTTTCTTCTCTCCCTTTTTGAGATGAAGTGTCTATAACCACTATCCTAGGCCAGTCCTACTATTGTATTTTGGGAACAACTAATTTTCTAGTTTCACAGGTTCAAAAATGGAGAGAATTTTGCACTGGGATGCATTATACTTACACCTAATTTAGATTATTTCAATGATGATTAGTTTGGGGGCTTTTATGCAGATGATAGATAAGATGTTGGACTTTGAGTTGATGCTATAAGGGGTTGAGATATTGTGGACCTTGGAACAGAGTGAATATATTTTGTACATAGGATGTATTTGAATCTTTGTAGTAGAAATGATAAGCTGTGATAATAAAATAATAACTCTCCAAAGATGTATACATACTACTCTGTGGATGCTGTGAACCTGGTACCTTATGTGGCAAAGGGGACTTTGCAAGTGTGACCTAAAGATTAAGAACCTTAAGATAAAGAGATTACCTTGGGTTATCTGGGTGGGCCCAATGTAAACACAAGGGTCCTTCAAAGTGATAAAAGAGGGAGAAGAGAGTCAGAAATATGGCATCTGTGGAAGAGGTCAGATGCCATATGAGGGATGTGATAAGGACTTGATTCACATTTGCTAACTTTGAAGATAGAGGAAGAGGTCTACAAGTTAAGAATGCAAGCAACCTCCAGAACCTGGAAAGGCAAGGAAACAGATCCTATCCAGAGATTACAGAAAAGAACACTGGCCTACTTTAAAATCTCTATTTTAGCATGTTGGGACATCAGACTTTTGTCCTACAGTACTGTAGGATAATAAAGTTGTGTTGTTTAAGTCTGATAAGAGTCCATATCAGGCATTTGGGAAGGAACACAATTTGAAATTTGATGTCAAGGAGGTTTGGCAGAGAGATATGTGAGCAGACCTCTGATTGGGTAAAGAATGTGAAGATATTTGTATCCCATGTGAATGTGTACCAAAGGGCAACCTCAGCAAAGGAGGATTTTAATAACCAATTGCAAAGGATGACCTATTCTGAGGATACCAGTGAGTCTCTTACCCCAGGTGCTCTTCTCATTGCCCAATGGGCTTGTGAACAAAGTGGCCATGGTTGCAGGGATGGAGATTATGCATAGGCTTAGCAACATAAACTTCCTCTCGCCAAAGCTGACCTGGATACAACTACTGTTGAGCGCTCAGTCAACTAGCATTAGACACCAACACTGAGCCCCTGATATGGCATCATGCCTTGGAGTGATCAGCAGCTACCTGGTGATAGGTTGACTACCTTGAAATAAGTCCATCATAAAAGAGGCAGCACTGTCTTAGTCTACTAAAAATGACACATTCTAAATATTGATTTGCCTTCCATGAACACAATGCTTCTGCCAACTACCATCCATGAACTTACAGAATGCCTTATCCATCATCATGTTATCTCACATATCATTGTTTCTGATCAAGGAATTCACTTTACTGAAAATGAAGTACATCATTAGGCCCAGGCTCATGGAATTCCTTGGTTTCACTATGTTCCCCACCATCCTGAAGCAGTTGGCTGGCCAGAAAAAAATGGAATAGCTTTGAAGACCCTGTTATAGTGTCACCTAGGTGGCAATATCTTGGGGACTTCGACAAGGCTCCAGCATGCTGCATATACTCTTAATTAGCATCCAAAATTTGATGTTCTTTCTCCCATAGCCAGGATTCACAGGTCCAACGTCAAAAGGTGGAAATGGGCATGGCCCCATTCACTATTACACATAGTGATTCATTGGCAAAAATGTTTGCTTCCTGTATCCATGATCTTATGCTCTGTTGATCTAGAAGTCTTAATTCCAGAGGGAAAATACCTTTTACCTGCAGACGTAATGAGGATCCCATTGAATTGAAAATTAAGAGGGTCACTTTGGGCTCCTGATGCCTATGAAACACAGACAAAGAAGTGGGTTTAGTGTTAGCTGGGGTGCAAGGTAAATTTGTTTGCTACCACACAATGGAGTTAAGGAAGAGTACGTCTGGAATATAGAAGAGCCCTAGGGCATCTCTCAGTACTACCATATTCTGTAAAGTCAATAGAAAACTGACAACCCAATTCAGGCAGGACTACTAATGGCTCAAACCCTTCAGGAATGAAATCATGGAATGCGTCATGCCACCAAGTAAAGAACTATGCCCAGCAGAGGACAAAGGAAATATAGAATGGGTAATGGAGGAAGGTAATTATAAACACTAGCTGTGGCCACATGATCACTGTAGGAAAAAGACTATAATCATTATGAGTATTTTATCCTCGTTTCGTTATGAATATTTCTATATATCTTTTTTAAAATATATATATATATATTTTTAAGTGGAATTACAAAGTAATACTAGCTTTTATAATTGCCCATGTATTTACCTTTCTCAAGACCTCTATTTCTTGGTATAGCTTTGTTTTCTTTTGTTTTGTTTTACATCTATATTGGAGTATAGTTGCTTTACAATGGTGTGTTAGTTTCTGCTTTATAACAAAGTGAATCAGTTATACATATACATATGTTCCCATATCTCTTCCCTCTTGCATCTCCCTCCCTCCCACCCTCCCTATCCCACCCCTCCAGGCGGTCACAAAGCACTGAGCTGATCTCCCTGTGCTATGTGGCTACTTCCCACTAGCTATCTACCTTACAATTGGTAGTGTATATATGTCTATGCCTCTCTCCCGCTTTGTCATAGCTTACCCTTCCCCCTCCCCATATCCTCAAGTCCATTCTCTAGTAGGTCTGTGTCTTTATTCCCATCTTACCCCATTCTATATATCTTAACCAAACATTTTTGTTTTCTTCCATCTATTATCCCTTTATCATCTAACATAAAATTTATTAATAATAGTTAACATTATCTCACAGTATTTAAGCTGAAGGAAGTCAAAGGAAGAGAGTGAATATCACCCAAGGACTTTTCATCCTCTTTTAAGGAAAGGGTTTTTTGTTTCTGGTTGTTCCCAAGATATTGTATCATGTTCAGCAGAAATATGATTTTGTCATTGTCTTTATTTGGAGATTAAATAAGAGTTAAGGAGATATGTTCCAAGGAGATAGGTGCCTTGACAAGGGGTAGACTGTGATAGTCTTTTTCATGTGTCCACTTGGCTAGCCTACAGTTCCTAGCTATTAATCAAATACTAATCTAGGTATTGCAGTGCAGGTATTTTGTAGATGTGCTTAAAGTCCGTAATCAGCTAAAAGTGAACATTATGAAAGGATTAAGTAAAGCTGCCAAACTGAGTATTTTCTGTAAATGGAGAACTACATGGTGTGTCTGGAGTGCAATTTAAAGTGCTAGGAGGTGAGCTGAAATGCTTTGAGTGACTCCATTCAACCCTGGTTTAGTACTTCATGAGTAGGATGTAATGCTTGCTTGAAGAAAGGAAGTAGAGAACGGGTAATGTGTGCTATTGGGTATAATAATTGGTATGAAGAACAAATTAGCTGAGGTCAGAGAAAGAAGATTGACATGGAGAAATCAGAAGGAGTGATTGGGGATATGAGGATAGTACATGCATGGAACTAAAAGCAAGATTTTGCTTGGCATTGATTTTGATGTAGAGGATGAAGAAAAACTAGTGAAGAATAGAGTACTGAAGAATAATAGAAAGCAAAGTGCTGGATGGATTTAAAAGCTGTGCATGGAGTACTAGTACCAGCAATATGGAAATTAAAGAAAATAGTGTTAAGACAAATAGTGTTCATTAAAATAACCAGTACCTATCTGAACACTTGTGAACTCTAGTCACCCATAGAGAGTCTGTACCTTAGCATTTTATTGCTACGACAGAAAGAACTAGTCTCATCTTATCTTTAAAATGAGGGAACAGAGGCCCCAAGTGGGTGCCATTGTCAGCATCACAGAGCTAGTTCACAGTGGCAGAACTAATAGAATACATCTTTGTTTTCCATTCATTTTAATGCCAAGCTAAATCACCCCGTTCCTAGTTTAAGAGGTATCATGGTGTAGTGATTAACAGCACTGGCTCTCAAACCAGACAACCTGGCTTCAAATCCTGAATCTGACACTTATAAGTTGTGCGACCTTAGTCAAATGGTACCTTGGCTTACTCATCTCCAAAATGAGTATGATGGCAACTGTGTCAATCTCACAGGAATGTTGTAGAGTATAAATGAGTTTGTTCATGCAAGTAAGTGCTGAGTAGATGTTAGCTATTATTATTATGTGAACTGCACGATGAAATTAGCATGGATAGATTCTGGACTTTTCGATTATAAAAGATATGGAGCACCTAGTGATAAGTTTAAATTACAGTCCTAATCTATGCATTGCTAATGTAAGGATGGATAAACAGGAGGATGAAGGAAAGACACCATAAGGTCCTTTTTCATTGTATTGAATTAAGGATTGTGATAGGGCATACAATTAAAAAGTCAAATATAAGTGATTTTTTTTCTAAAAAATGATTAAGACATTTAAAAGCTACCAAAGGAAAGGATTTTTCCAGTAGAAGACGAAGTCCCCTCTGAAAGTTTTCAATGACAGGTGGGTTGAGGAAAAATACAAACTTCATCCTAGGACCTCTTTCTGTGATTGGGAATGGTTATGAGGGGATTCCCAAGCAGAAACTCCAGCTAAGTGGTCAGAAATGGGGAGTAGCAAAGCATTTCTCTCTCTTTGGGTGGCTGGAGGGATACTTAATAAGCCTGTGAGCTGCCGATAGATTGAAAGAATTACAGCAGGCAAATATTTTCAGCCTCACTATGTAGAAAGAAGCAGGTCCTGGGAGCCATAGCATAATATTCTACTACTCAAACGAAGAGTCATTAGACTTAAATAGACCAGTAGGGCCAATGGAACTGAGATGAAACCTCTCAGTGGCATAACTGACTTTTTGAGAGCAGCTAAAAGTGAAATGTATTTAAAATGCTAAGCCCTGTGACGGAATCTTTCTCTGGATACATTTCTGTGGCTTTTTGAATGGGTGGAGCAATGGACTAACCTTAACTGAACAAGACTCCATATGTTTTTGGTATAGGAGTTTCATCAGTGAGTCACAAACTGCAGTTAAGGAATTAACCATTTATAGTGCTGGGTACTAAGAATTTTTGTATCTGGCTACATAACATATTTCCTTTCCACAGGAGGCAGTTATGACAAATTAGAAGTCTGAAAATTTTCTGATGGTGTAAAGGCCCAGCTGTCACTGGGGAGATAGTGATCAGATTTCATAGCTGCGTGGTCCCGTGGCGCCATGGAGAGCTCCATATGGCCACCCAAATGTTCCAGCTAAATCCACTGAAAATTTCCAGTCTGAGTTTTACTTGTAAAGAATAAAACTCTCCTTGTATAAATTTATCATTATGTGCCTACCAGGAGAAAAAGTCTTGTTCACTGGTTACATTTTTAAAAATGGAAAAAATAATCCACTTAAGAACAACTTTGTACAGCTGTTATGCTGGCTTCGTGATAAACAGATAATGATGCACTCCTGGGAATTCACAGCATTTACTTTATTTCAATCGTAGTATAACCTAAGGAAGGTGGACTTTTAAATTGATCTATAGTGAATAACTAAAATCTGTGGGAATACCTACTTCTATGAAAAAAACAATTTTATAAACCACTGTGCTCTCATTCCCCCGGAAAATCACCTCTGCTAAATTGTTAATGTGATTACGAAGTGCTGAGACACTTGTATGCATGTCAAAGATGTCAGCTTAAGTCTTACCCGGTAACAAATGACAAATGCATAATTTATTGATTCATAAGTGGCTATGTCCTTGGATGTATTCCATATAAGTAATATGCTTAGAAACACATCTGGCTCATGAAGGTAACAACTGTTTTAAAGAAGGTCAGCTCTATATTTTAATGTTAAAGGAGGATATAGTAATCTGATTTGTTACACTTCTCTACTGAATCAAGAAAAGTTTTAGATTTCATAGGTCCATCTTGGATTTTATGATGTAAATAATATAGCAAAAACCTTTAAATGAATTTTCTAAATATTGAAAATATAAGTAATGGGCCAAATGTTACTTTATAAAATACTGTTTGGTTTTTACTGCAAACATCTGATGTAGCTAATTTTAATGATACACATCAGACTCTACTAGATTGAATATTTGTTTTTTATGCAGTGTAAATGCAAGTATTTGGCATTTATTCAACATATAGGACTGTAACATTAATGAGGATGCTTCAAATATTTAACATCTTTAATTTAAATTATTTTGCCATTAATTGTATATAGCCTGCATAACTATTAGCATTCCTTGTGGTGGTCCTGAGCTCATACAAACATTTAAAATATTACCTTGCATTAATTATCTTATCCTTTATTTTCTCTGATAGAAGCAAAATATGCTTTTAAAAATACATTTCAAATATTATTCTGCTCGTGTACAAAGAAGTGCAAAGTAGAGAAAATACATTTTCAAAACCTTTTAATAAACATCCAGGCACCTTTAACTTTACATTTCACCTTGCAACACACACAAAATGTTTAATTATTTGAGGATTAATGGAGGTGGTTTATAATTAAGCTGAAGTATGAACTGATGTCATCATCTCAGTATGATGATATACATTTTTATGCCAAAGCACCTGTTGTTTTGGAAGGAAACAGCTGATATCATTATCTGCACAGCCAGATAGCCCTGTTTCCTGCTGCTTAAAAAATTATCCTAAGGGTTACCTAAGTTGGAGTAATTCAGAATTTACGTTTTCATACCCAGAAGAGGACAGAATGGAGAAAATGACTTCTCCAGCGATCAAAGGAAGGGAAATTGAGAGACACACTGGGAAAAGGGAAGAAGGAGGAAAAGAAGAGCTTCAATTTAGGTGACCAGAGGATACAGCTACTCATCCTAGGGATGGCCTTCTTAATTCTTCTAAGAGCATGCAGAGTTTGCAAAAGAACAGCAATGGAAGCATTCATTTTATTAATATAAATGAAATGATGCATTCTCGGAGGAAGTGGAGGGAAAAACTATACAATTTTATACTTTAACACAGAATATAACAATATCCTGTTTCTAAATACTCATAAAAATGTTCCTGTTTCCAAATTTTATGTGTAAAGAATCAGTGAACTACAGACAAGATTCAAGTAACCCAAATTATTATTTTCTCATGTCTGTTAGATAAACCTGTCCCTAAATGGTTTTCTGGTTTACTAGCTGACTGGTTGGTTTTTGTTATGCATTGATTAAGGTTCGGGCCATTGTAAGGTGAATGCATATCAGTATAAACACAACTACTATGTAAACATATCAGTCAGCCTATTCATTTGCCCTTGCACTGGCTTCATCCCCAAACTGGGAAGAAATCACCAAATCTCCCAGCATGAAAGAGTGTCCCACGCTACCAAAACATTTCCAGATATAATTTTGCCCATGTATATTGCTCCTGCTCTCTTCTATAAAAAGCTGTTGCATATTCAGTCCTCCCCTTTATTAAACATAACTTCTTCCCAACTTAGTTCTTCCTTCTTTCTCACTGGGATTCCTGACCCTAATCAATACTGCCCATCTGCCATATTTTCCTCTATGCTATTTTTTTTTTCTCTCCACAGGCTATCTCCATAATACCTATAGTCACTAGTTATTATTTCTCCAAAGATCACTGCTGTTGTTTATTAAGCTATATTTCATTTCTATAAAAATCTCATGAGGTATTTATTATTATTATCTTAATATTAGAGATGAGGAAGCTGGGCTTTATAGAGTTAAAGTAACTTGCTCATGGTCACACAATTAGTTAATGATGGAGCTGATACTCAACTTTGGTCTGCCATATATAGAGTCCTGGGTCTTAATTCTACATTGTGTCCTTTCCACTTTAACTTTTTTCTTCAAGTGCTCTTTCCGTTCCCTTTCTTTAACTAAACCTGACTCCTAATCGGTCAAGGATCATGATGAGCAGTCGATTTGCTACTCACTGATACTTCTAGGTCTGTATTCTGCCATTCTCACCCCACCACCTTTATTTCTGTAAAGCTGAGATAAGCCATGTTTCTTCTCCTATATTTTACATCTGTTTTCTACCGTCTTCTCTAAAGCTTGTAAACTTCTTCCTGAATTTTATCTGGCAGTCCTAGTAGCCATGCAAATATTGGGTCCTCAGTCACTCAACATTCTTAACTCCAATGACCTAGACTCCATTCCATTTCAGTCACAACTTGGGTTTCATCATCTTGTTTGGCTCATAAAATTTGGAATTCTGAAATACCTCTCTGGCTATAAGATACTCTCCCTAAACTTACTTTATGCCCTATTTACTTTGTTCTTCATCTTCTCATGACCTCTAGTTCCTCACCCCTTTCATAGTACTTTATTCTGTTACTCCAGTTTTTAGGTCATTTGCACCCCTACTCAACTTGAATGCATAAACCTTGAGATTATTCATTTCAACTATTGTCTTACCACCAACCTAGGACCTTTTACTTCTGTGATCTTCCCTCTCATGTCAATCCGCAGCCTGTTTGCATATTTTACGTACTTCCATTTTTGCAGAATATCTGAAAATCATGATAATTGGGTCAATTACATTTTTAGGCTATCTAATCTCAGTGATGCGGTCATGAACCTAATAAAAAATAATTATTCTTTTTCTAAGTTTGTCAGTATCCAAACATTTTCCAGTCTTACCAGTAATGTTACTACCCTCCCAGTCTATTATTTCTAACTCTCTACCAGAGATTATTTTGCCTACCACTTCTCCCAAAAGATCAAAATAATGTTTAGTGGTATTTCAGTATTTTCCCCCTTCCTCTTCATCCTACCTTTTCTTGAGGGAAAAAATAGTTTATATTTTCCTTCCTAGTAATGAGGAGTGAGAACTTAGATTCCTATATCTTTGACCTCATCCTCTGTCACTTTGCCAGTATTCTTTTTTTTTTTTTTGCATTTTATATATTTCTATCATTATTAGTTGTGTGTCTTTCTTCCTTTAGCCCCAAACTTCTTCAAACTATAAATTATACCCACTAGTCTCACTTGTATTAGTTGGGGTAATTACTTCCAGCTACCTAACAAACAACCCAGAAAACATAGTTGGTTAATAAAAGTTTCCTACTCACTCATGTCACAAGTCACTGCAGGTGGCTTTTTGAACCCTTTATTTTAGAAAAATTTGCGGGAAGCATGTGGGTGGGAGTGCTTCTCCAACTGATAATTCAGAGATATTGTTTCCTTCCATCTGATGGTGCAACTTGCCTAATGTGCAAGGATGTTACCTGAAGCATTGTTAGCAATGGCAAAATAATGGAAACAACTTAACTGTGGACCAAGTATTGGGACTGTTAAATATAATAGAATATTGTGCTATTATTGGAGAGAATAATGCAGCTTTTTATGTAGTGATATAAAAAAGATTCCCATATACTGTAGGACAAAAAAACAAGGTACAGAAGAGTGTTCATCATAAATTACTCTGTGTGTGGCTGTTTGTATGTGCATTCTCTGGAAGAAAACACAAGAAACTGATGACAGTGTATGTCACCAGTGGGAGAAATGGATAAATAGGAAACTAGGGGAAAAAGTGTTTTTCCATCATATATCCATTTGTAATACTTGAATTTTCTACCATATGTATGTACTACCTATTTCAAAAAGCAAATAAGTACAACTAATACAAATAGTGTTTTTAAAACAACACAAGCAAAAAGCAATGAAGATAAGGAGGCTACCAAGGCAGAACTTATATCTTACCACAATAATATTGTCCTCAGTGTAAGAATAGATAGCCTTTATGAAGGTCACAAGAGAAGATTTGGTGTTCCAGTGTTACCCAGTAGACTTACGTATCACTCAGTTTCCAACTGGATAAGCAGAAATCACTCAGCATATTTAAAATAGAGAGAATTTAATACTGAGAATTGGTTTTACACATGAGGGAGGAAGCTGAAAAACCAAACAAGTGACAGTGAGTTACCCTGCAGATTAACAACAGCTGGAAGCCACTGCCTCCCAGGCTGGAGGGAAAAAAAAAAAAAAAGGAGCTGGATGTGTCATAGCAGCACGTCACGAGGTAGGAGCTAAAACTGTCAAATGGGAGCTGGGGCCACAGAGAAGCCCCAGTGCTGCTAGAGATGCCTGAGTTAAAGGGGCAGAAATATCCTGGTCTCCCTCCTTTCTTCAGCCCAGTCTTCAGTGCCTTCCACTGGCTGAATCAGGCAGGAAATCAGCTCACGGGGGAGCGTGGGAAATGAAAGATTGAGCGATTACTCTATCTGAGATACAAAACAGTACTGAAGCTGAATGAAAACAAACTCAGGACCAGCTACCTCCTCCTTTTTATTACTCAGCAGCCATTCTGATTGCTTTGCCTGTATATAAATTACATATTATAATGTCATGTTTCTGTCTAATATGAGGCAACCATCCATCATACAAACTGAGATGCTCTTGCCCTTTCTGCAGCATCATATCCCTGTGACACCCAGGATCTACAGGAAATTTCTAGTTCTGCCCATCAGGTCCAGATGTCACAGCTCATGGGGTCTGGTGACATATGAACTGAAATTGTAAAGTTATGCACCATTAACACTCCTTATACAAAATAATGAGAAATGGGGAAAGGGAAATTTAAAAATATATATATAAAAAAACACTGAATGAATATATATATATAAAATACACACAGACACATGCATGAACAGCTGTTAGAGTCCTCAGTTCTGAAATTGGTTATGAGGGTGTTACTGATATTTATCGTTTCCTCTTCTCACTACTCATTCTATGTTACCCTTGCTCTCAGATCAGCTGATCAGTGTTCTTTACATAGAGAAGAATCCCAAACCTTAATTCCAGAAGTGTCTGAATCCTTAATGGTTTTGCCATTTGGAACAGTCACCCCTACTAATATGATAACCTCGTCCTCATCGCTTCCCTTTATTTCAGAGGCATTAGTCTTCATGCCTCTGAAAATAGTCAGTTGGTAGATTCAACTTCCAGTTTAATGGGCCCATTATTGCGTCTCATAGTAGACACTTGGACTAGGTTGCAGGAACTGAAAGAAAAATGTCTGTGAATGGGTTATTGTGTGCAATAGTGAGAGGGGCCCTTCTCACTTCTGCTTCTTGGATTCAGGACCTATGGATGCTGGCTATGAAAAAACTAGCATCCTACTAAATGTGGCTGATTCAAAGAATATACTACATGCTATAGAAGAACATCTCAACTTCACCTGCTATTCCATCAAATATCATAACTGTCTTCAGTAGGCTATCCACCCTTCTTTCAGGTCCACTGTGTCTGGGTGATAGGGTTTGTGATTAGATCAGAGAACTCCCTGAGTGTGAGCCCACTGTTTTCCTTTGCAGAAAAATATGTTCCTTGGTCGGAAACAGTGTTATGTGGGATAACATCATAATGCATAGAGAATTCTCTCAGTCCACAGATGGCGGTGCTGACAGAAGCATGGTGGATATGGAAGAAAAGTCATATCAAGAACAGATGTTTAATCCAGTAATCCCACTTCTGGGTATATATCTAAACTAGCTGAAATCAGAATCTCAAAGAGATATCTGTACTTGCACACTCGTTGCAGCATTATTCACAAGTGCTAAGATGTGGAAACAATCTAAATGTCCATCGATGGATAAATGACTACAGAAAATGTAGTCTACACATACAGTGGAATAGCATGCAGCCATAAAAAAGGACATTCTGTCATGCATTATAACATGAATGAACCTTAAGGACATTATAGAAAAAAAAGAATAAACATTCATACCAGTGAGTAAACTTTACTTCTGTAATGTAAAAGGGCCAATGTCATCCACCTGCAATGGGTAGACCAGTACCTCTAGAAAATGGTGCAATACTAAATGTTCAGTATTGGCATCCATGGTTCAGAAACTGGATACTTATCAGAGACAGTAGTGAGATCAGTCTTGATGAGGTAAAGTCCATGTTGTTGAGGACATACATAGCCTACATCCTAATGATATGGCCATTTTTATCATGGGCCTATCAGAAAATAGACAAACAAACTCAGAATGGATAAGAGACTAGGCTGCCAGTTCTGTGGCAGTATGCCTTGCCCTCATGATTACTGAAATCCTCCTTTGCAGTAGATGCGCTCAGGGGGACATGCATGAGACATGCATACCCATTTCACAAAGTCTGTTAACCCCTCTCGACCTGCTTGCCATCAGTCTTCAATCTTATTCTTCTCAAGTCTCGGACCAATGAGGATAAATAATCATTATCATGAATCAGAATAGAACTTCATCTCAAGCTGTCTCTCTCATTGGACATAAAAATGAACAACCAGCTATAATGTCCAAAGTCTTAACTATGGGAAGGTTGATCTTTACCACCATCCTCCAAGATCACCCCTAAGTGGGACTGTAACCTGGCAACAGTCCATATGCAGGCTGTGCTATGATATTGAGCAAATTCTGTGTAAACCAAGACCAACAATTTCTTCCTCCAGCAGCTGGTCACAGAGAGCTCGTAAGAGGCCACAGTTGTTGATTAATAGAGCAGCAGCAATGCAGCAGAAGTAGGTGTCATGTAAACATGTTTACTTTTCCTGCTACTGTACCTTCAGAATCTGTTCGAGCAGAGCTTTATATGCCAATTCCATTTCATAATGTCCTGCTGCTGCACATGTTCAAGCTTAACATAAGACACTTTTCAAGTTTATATATTCCAGTTCAATTATCATTATAATTCTGTGATGTATTCCACTGGACTTAGGGTCTGATCCTCTGTCATGTCTTCTCTGCTTCTACAGAAGATTAGATATTATTCTAAGGTGCCCATAACATTTTTCTGGTTCTCTAACTATGACATGAGCAAAGAACTCGAAAACCGGAGTCTGTAATTTTCTTTCTGCAAATTCTTCAAAGCTGTCAGAAGCAGCTATTCCAAGGCGGGTACTTGAAATCATCATTACTACCAGACTGGTATGGAGCAGTTGTTACTTGCTTTCCCAAAGTCTTGCCTTTTACTCGCATTTCATTCCAAGAAATCATGGGCTCATCTAAGTAATTTAAGCCACTGCACGTCAAGCATTAAGATTATCCTATTTTCCACCTTCAAGGACATCATTTTTATAATCACACTCAAATAGGGGAGAAATCTAATCCTGCAAACCCACCTAGAAAACCTGATACTTGGAATGACTTCTAATAACAAGAAGTTGTCTTGTTGAGGGAATAATAAGAAAAATAAAGCCATTCTAGTCATGAACAGAGAGAAGTTAATGCAGTAACATGGTTGCAAAAGTGACAGAAGAGGCTGAGAATCAAATCAGGGAGTGGTAGGACCAGCCAGAGATTAACAGCAGGAACTCTTACCTGCCCTAGGATGAAGTGACTGAGAGATCAGGAGGTATTACTGAAAACCAGAGGCCCAGGAAAATCAGAAGGACTGGAGCAAAACATGAGACCTGACTACTGCCTCTACACCATCAGAGGCAGAGGCAGAGGGAGAAAGCACTGTAACATCTCCTTTCCACCCATCTTTTAAAACTGGACAGAACATCCCAGTAGCCAAACCCCAATGGAAAAGAGTTGACGCAGGAGGCTGGGAGACGCAGCCAGCAGAGATCAGCCTATTAGTGACTCAGCAGAGCAGGAGAAGGGCAAGGAACAGATCAGAGGGCAGACAGATTCAGAACCAGCACGAGGCATTTTTTTGGTTACAGGTTCTGAGGTCAACATGTAAGGTAAAAACCTAGTATAGTAAAAGTTCATCTTGGAAATTCCTTAAGTTTCCCATAAAGCAGAACAAAGTGTCTTTAAACACAAGAGGTGGCTTGGAGAGATGCTCACACCATAAGGGTTCTTAGGACAATAGAGACCAACCAAAAAAAGCATATCACTGTGTCCTCTCCCTTCCACTCTAAGAGAGAGGTGTATATGGAGTGGAATAGCAGAGACAATAGTTGAATTAGGGAAAGTTAAATGTGCATATGCTATGACACCATTATCCTTTAAGCAACTGCATGAGTAAGACTTAGAATGAACAATAAAAGCCCTGAAGTAAAGAATGATCAGCCCACCTAACAGACACTAAATTGTATGTGTCAAATGATATGGATCTGATTATTCAACCAGGAGAATCCCAGGAAAAAAGGCCAGACACCTTAGTTTTACGCAGTAAAAAAGTCATTGTCTTCAGAGTTCAGAGGGGAGAGTGGCTCTGGCTTTGGAATGGAATTTATCTCTCTGGTCAGTTTCTCGCACATCAGGAGCAGGAAATTAATCTGAAAGAGAAGTTTCTTCCAATTCTATAAAACACTAAGATCACAAACTTCTTCAGCCTGAGTCCTATCTTATAGACTATAACACAAATAGGAGACAGCTATTAGGATTGGTCAACGATTGCCCCCAAACTTGGGCACCATGAGCTAGAAACACTGAGGGCACCAAGAAGAGCGCTATCAGAACAGTGAGAATGATCACCATGGCTGGCAAAGCAACAATTTCTATAGTCAGAGATCTTAGTGCCCAGGAGAGCAGCAACTGAAAAAATAATAAGAATTCTGAGAAATATACGGGAAGAGTAAGTATATTGCAGAGTATTGGGGTTCTTTGTTTTAAAATGTGCATTTTTACTAATGTCACCTCATATGTATCCACAGGCTTATCAGGCCCAGAGAAATTTGGGAGGAGGCCCAGATAATGATATGTAGATTGGGCAAAATTTGGGTAAGAAGTTCCTTTGGCGGATTCTTCCTTAGTGAATCCATTTCCACCACAGTGTGTTGTAAATTGCGAAGGCATTCTCCAAAATTCTATGTTTTTACTCTTTTCTTTTTTCTTTTTCTAATTTATTGCTAATTTAGAACAATGGTTCTAAACTTAATGTGCATATAAAAAAAAAAAACAAAACATGGAGAGCTTCTTTCTAATACTAACTACTCAGCAGTACTGTTAACAGCCAGCCATTATGTGTCCCTGGTGTGACACACTGGGAGTCAAACTCACCCAGTATGTAAGATATTCTTGAAGACAGCTGGCCTGTATTCCTCAGAGGATCCAATGTAATGAAGAACAGAGAGGGGGAGAGAATCTTCTAGATTAAGACAAACTAAAGACATGTGAAAGCCCCATTAAGACAAACTAAAGACATGTGAAAGCCCCATTAGTAATTAAATTTGATTAGATCCTGTATAGGAAAAAATGATATATAATTTCTAACATGTCATCCAATATAGTGCATATTTGAAGATAGTAAGTATACCATAAACAGTTATACCAGACTACAGGCACTAATGGGGCTGTCCCAGGCAAACTAGGATATTTTGTTTCCTAGTTATAAAGAACATTTTTCAGAGAATTAGGGAAATATAAAGGTGGTCCGTACATTGAAAGATGTTATTAAATTATGTTAATTTTCTGAGGGGTGATGATGGAATCATGGTTATATAGGGAAATGTCCTTATTTTTGGAAGACATATATGTGTATACTGAAGTATTTGGAGATAAAGCATGACAATGTATTCAGCCCTCTTTTAGATTATTTGACAAAAGGGAATTGTGTGTGTGTGTGTGTGCGTGCGTGTCTGCGTTCTGTAAAAAAAGAGTTGGAGCTAGTGTAACATGTTAATAGTCAATTAAGGTGAGAAGCTATATATTTCCATTGTTCTGTTATTTTAATTTTTCTATGGGTTAGAAATCCCCCACACCCCACAAAAATAATGTCAACTAGTGGGAAAAAGAGAGGAAAATAAAAATAGATAATAAACTTTATGCTTGGGAAAAACAACAGAAAAAAACGCTGATTCCTAACTCCCTACTACAGCCCCTGTGATTTAGATTTAATTGATGTGGGATGAAATCAGGAACAATATATGTCAGTGGTTCTCAAACAGGTTTGAGAATCATTAGCTTTGACAATTAATTATGCACTGGTAACTTTTAGGCCATACTCACCGCTCTTCTCTCTTGTGCTGTAGTTCTGCAGTTCTAAGTGGTGGATATCTTCATCTGTAGAGTTCTTTGGCCCCTAAAGATACAGTTGTCATCTTTCTTTACCATTCCCATTTATTTCAAACATTCTCTATCCATTGCTTACCTATTTTTCTCTAATGGCACCTGAATTCTCCCAATTATCTGAACTAAAATGCATTGAGTCATTTTTCTCCTGCCCTTCCCATCCAATCAGAATTAATACTGCCATCTCCTCTTCCCCATGGCCATCTTCATTACCATCACGCAAGACCTCATTATCTCTCTCACAGAATCATTACAAGAGTTTCATTGTTGGTCTCTCACTTCTTTGTTTTTAAATGTATTTTATTGAAGTATAGTTGATTTACAGTATTGTGTTAATTTTTGCTGTACAGCAGTGATTCAGTTATACATAGATGATAGATAAACAGGTAGATATAGATAGATATTCTTTTTCGTATTCTTTTCCATTATGGTATATCACAGGATACTGAATATAGTTCCCTGTCCTATACAGTAGGACCTTGTTGTTTATCCATTCTATATATACTAGTTTGCATCTACCAACCCCAAAATCCCATTCTTTCCCTCCCTCACGTCCCCTTCCCCTTGGCAATCACAAGTCTGTTCTCTATGTCTGTGGGTCTCTCACTTCTATTTTATCCCCTTCTCCAATCAATCCTATGCACTACAACCAGAGTAAGCTTCCAAAAACCACACCTCGAAAACAACAACAAAACTTTCAATTATTCCCTGATACCTACTAAGTTAAATAAAAATTGTATTTCAAAACATTTAAAAGGCTCCATTGTTTTATCCCAACTTAAAATTTCAGGCTTATTCTCCAGGACCGTATGCCTACCTTATTTTTTTTTTTTTAGGCCCAGCCGCTCCGCGGCATGCGGGATCCTCCCGGACCGGGGCACGAACCCGCGTCCCCTGCATCGGCAGGCGGACTCCCAACCACTGCGCCACCAGGGAAGCCGCCTACCTTATTTTGAGTAGAAATCCAGACCTGCCTTTTCATGATCTGTACCCACCATATTGAAATTGTTCCTTGCACATTGACGCCTTCCTCTATGACAGCTTCTTCCAGGACAAGCATACTTCTTCCTACTAAAAGGCCCTATTATCCCCTTTTGATTAACACCCAGAGAGTTTCATTTATATCAAACCTCCTTTCTAACCTCTAATATTGGAAAGCTGAGGTCTTGCATCAGGAGAACCTCAGAATAAATTCTTCACTTTATGCTTTCTTGTATCTCTATCCTTACTTTCACTTACCCATTTCTGTTCGGAAAAGTGATGAGTTACATTGCTTACTTACAATTACCCAAGTTGATCTTTAGTTTTCAGACCTCCTTATCTGATCTTTCCAATGCCAACAAGGTATTAAACCTGAATAAACTGCCAAAATGAATCTTCCGCTGAGTACATTCCTGGTCATCTAGTTCACATGTACTTCATAGGTCCCATAGCTTTGTCAAACTTTTACCTCTCTTTCAGTCATTTTCTTCCTTTCACTATAATCAATCTCTCTCTCTATATATATACCCTAAGCTTATTAAGGATAGGAATTGTCTTTTCCATTTCTATGTCCTATGCAATAATTAAAATTTTGCATACATGTTTTTGTTTGATAAATGTATACTGACCTGAATCGAATAAGTGTTTTTAGTGATCTATACAAAATAGTGCTATAAAAAATTACAAAAAGTATTATGATTATTTTATTATTCTTTTTCAAAATAAAGTAAAATATTTTCATCTGAAATCACACTTGGTGAGTTACAGCTCAATTCTGTGCCAATACATTAAACTCTGAATCATGGAAAGAGTAAGAATGGCAGAAATTGTTAGGCAGAATGACGGTTTGTAGAAACTGGCTAGTAAATAAGAAATAATACTCTTTTTTATTAAACTAGCTTGAAACTGATATTTATTAAAATTTAAATTGATGAATGCTCCAAAGCAGTACAAATAGAGCTGTAATTCCATCTTGCCATTCTAATGACAATGAAGAACTAAACTAAATGTTCTCTAACATTTTTTATACCACTATAACCTTTGGATGAAATTACAGTCTTGCGCTAAAGTGCATTTGAAGAAGAATATGCCTGCCCATATTAAATGTGCTATAGGGAAAAACAGTATTTGTAGTGAATATCTGTGTAATATAATTATATAATCACCTGCTAAGTACATATGTGTTATTGTGTTTTGATCCCTAATGCTATGATTGTTTAAAATATAAAGAGAAAGAAGAAAAAGGTTCTGTTTAATCTTAAAAAAAAAGAGAAAGAGAGATGTAGTTCTCTATAGGGTTTTCAGGCTGTGAAATATGTTATTTCTTTTGACAGCACAATTATTCTTAACATTTGACACTTCCACTCAAAATAAGAACTATTTTTCTTCTTTGTCTTCTGACCATATTTATAAATTTAATTGAACAAAATGTCAAAAAAGTTAAAAAATCATACAGAACCCAAAATGCAAGGTGTAAAGCTACAGAATAGAAAAAAAAAGCCATCATCTGAAAATGAAAGAGATAGACCAAAGAGGAAGACCAAAGAGGAAATCAATGATTAAAACTATTCTTTTTTTAAATTATTTTTTAATTTTAATTTTTTTAACATCTTTATTGGGGTATAATTGCTTTACAATGGTGTGTTAGTTTCTGCGTTATAACAAAGTGAATCAGTTATACATATACATATGTCCCCATATCTCTTCCCTCTTGCATCTCCCTCCCTACCCCACCCCTCTAGGTGGTCACAAAGCACTGTGCTGATCTCCCTGTGCTATGCAGCTGCTTCCCACTAGCTATCTATTTTACGTTTGGTAGTGTATATATGTCCATGCCACTGTCTCACTTTGTCCCAGCTTACCCTTCCCCCTCCCTATATCCTCAAGTCCATTCTCTAGTAGGTCTGCATCTTTATTCCCATCTTGCCCCTAGGTTCTTCTGATCATTTTTTTTTCTTTTTTTTTTTTAGATTCCATATATATGTGTTAGCATACAGTATCTGTTTTTCTCTTTCTGACTTACTTCACTTAAAGCTATTCTTATCTCAATCACATCTCATGATGTAAAAGACAGTTTTAAAAATAAATGAAAATCTCTATTGTAGAAGTGAACAGAAATAAAATTATGTTATCTAAGCAAATTTGTCATAGGAACAGTGTATGTAGAATAAAAGAAATTTTAACAGAAATCATGCATGAAATAATAACTTCTTCCAATAATGAATTACTGTTTTATTTTGTAAATAAAATATTAAGATATATTTTGGTTAAATGTATACTTTGCCATACATCAAATTATTTATATTTACTACTTAATCACTTTTCTTTGGGAGATTTTTCTCTGTTTAGTTTTGTACATATTTATTTTAGAAAAATAAATTCTTGAATTCTGTAGTATTTCTTTCCATAAGTAAAAAAGTATTCTTGGAATAGGTGCAGGCAATATTCTTTTACACTTCATGCAAATAACATACAATGTCCTTAGTGACTTGGGTAAATTTTACCTCAGTTTTTTTTTTAGATAGTGATTTTTCATTTCTTCTTTCAAATTACTATTTCTTTATGCTGTGAAAAATTTGGCATTGTAGAGGATTTAAATTATTTTTTTTCTAAATAATTACCACCATCTTTTCCTCCACTACTTGCCTTCAATCGTAATTAGGCCCTGTTTGTACACACTTCCACAGCATATCAAAAAATATTTTCCTTTTAATCTCTCTTAAAGACTTTAATTTTTGTCTTATTCAATATCCTACCATCTGTCCTAAAATGTATTTCTGACTCCAGTTTTATCAAGTTTCTTAAAGTATCCATTTTAAATTCTGGACTATCTAAGTTAATAGATAGTGAAAGATGTACTTTATATATGAATAGATACACACCATCCAGAGTCATTTCATTCATTCATTTCATTAACTCACATCTTTATATCCTACTGGTCAATAATCCTGTAAGGTCTACTGTCACAATATATCCAGACTCCAACCGCTTCTCCCCATCTCTATCATGATCATCCCCCAACTGGCACCACATTATCTCTCACCTGAATTATTATCCGGATTTCCTAATTGGTCTTCTGTCCTTGCCCACCGCCACACCCTATTCCCCATCCCTAATAGCTTATTCTCAACCTACTGCCAAAATATAAATCAATTTTCTCCATTCTTTTTTCATTCAGGGTGAAATCAACGTCTTAACAATTGCCTAAGTGGCTGTGAACGATCTGACCTCCATTGCCTCTCAGACCTCATTTCTTACCAATCTTCCATTCTCTCCTTCTACTTCAGCCATGCTGACTCCTTGCTCTTCCTGTGGCACACCAGATTTACTCCCCCTTCAAAACTTTTGCATCTAAAGGAGTAAACAAAATGTTTTCCTCACATCAGGTTCAACAAAACCTTGTAAGTATCACTACATTCAGCTTTGTCTCACGTTTGTCCAAATGTGTATTGGGTTCCCACTAATTGCCAACTACTCTGACAAACCTATGAAATACAAATATGCAGAAAAAGAAAATCACTTTCCTGACGGAGCAAATGGTCTAGTGGAAGTGATCAATGATAAGGACAAAGAGCTATAAGCCCAGAAGAAATGTGTCTGTACATACTGTAGATGCCAAAGCTTCCCAGAGGAGTTCAACCTTGAAGGATTAGCAAGGGTTATAAAGGCTAAGAAGGAATTCAGGCGGAAAGAATAAGCAAAGGCACAGAATTCGTAGAGGATGTAATCTCTTTGGAAAACTGCAAGTTAGGGTCCTCTTGCAGTTGACAGTAGGGCTCTGACAAATGATAAGACTGAATATAGAGGCAAGGGAAGAAAGCAAGGGGTGGGGTTATACATATATACACTTATTCTTACATTAATGCAATGATTTTTATATGCCATACACTGTACTAGGTTCTGGGGAACACTGTAGTGACCAAAATCGTATAGGTTTTACACTCATATTGTTTAAAACACAGTGGGAGAAGTAGAAGGTGGTATGAGAATGCCCAGAAGCAAGCCTAAAAATCAGACTTGGAAAGTTAACACACGCTTTTGCAAAAAATTTGAAATCAAAGGAGAAATCTGAAGTCCACACAGGCATTAGCCAGTGTAATAGGCTGAAATGTGTCCCCTCAAATTCATATGTTGAATACCTAACCTCCTGTACTTCAGAATGTGACTGTATTTGGGGATAGGGCCTTTAAAGAGGTAATTAAGTTAAAACAAAGCTGTTCGGGAGGGCCCTAATCCAATCTGACTGGTGTCCTTATAGGAACAGGAAATTTGGACACACTGAGAGAAGCCAAGGATGTGCCAGCACAGAGGGATGACCATGTGATGATTCAGCAAGGCAAGAAGAGAGGCCTCAGAAGAAACCAAACCTGCCAGCACCTACATCTTGGACTTCCAGCCTCCAGAACTGTGAGAAAATAAATTTCTGTTCTTTAAGCCACCCAGTCTGTGATATTTTGTTATGGTAGCCATAACAAACTAATACAGCCAGATAAAGGAGGTGGGTAGTGGGAGGAGAATTCTAGAATGAGGCAATGATGTATGAGTAGGTTTGAAGGTAAGTTATGTCTGAGGACTAAAAAGTGTTCTGTAAGCTTAGACAATAAGTGGAAGAAGAAAACACTGAGAAATGAGACTAGAGCATTACTGTCTCCGGGGGTGAAATCATCCAGGACTGCGAGCATGAAAAGGAGATTGGGCTTTTGCTTAAATCAATGAGAAACCAGTGAAGGGTATTATATAGGGGAGGAGGATAGGCAGGAATAAGTTTGAACTTAAAAAGAAGTGCCCTGACGGCAGAATGGAGAATGGATTGAGGGGTGGGGTGGAGAGCAAAGCTGGGGGAGAGAATACCAATCAAAAGCCACTGCTCAGTTAAGAAATGATGGTGGCATTGACTAAAATACTAGCAGTTGAGATCAAGAAAGATGAACAGATTTAAAGGATGCTTCTCTCAGGAGGAATTGAAAGTTTTCATCATTGATTAAAATTTGGGGGGTAGGAAGGCAGAAGAATGAGTCACAGATTATATCCTGGGTTCTGGCTCCACATGGGAGGAGGGATATGACATTCACTGAGATGTAGGAACACAGTGAAAGATACTGACAAGTGACAATACTGAGTTCAGTCAAGTCTAAACTTTTGAGCTTGAGGGCCATGAAAGTAAGGTTGCCCAATAGACATGTGGATATATGAATCGTAAACTTCAGAAAGAGAGTATAGGATAGAGTTGAGATATATAGATTTGGGAGTCATCTATAGATGGTTTTTGAAGCCATGTGAATGAATGGAACAACAAATGACTATAAGAAAAAAAGGCCTAGGAAGGAACATGAATATTTAAAAGAAAGGCAGAGAATAATGGGCCCATGAAGAAGGATAGACTACAGCCTGTGACACAGTGAGAAAACCAAGTCAGCAAGACAGCGGATAATGTTTCAACAGTGTCAGATGATGCAGAGAGATCAGTGAGGCAAAAATTCTTTTAGCCAACAAGGAGCTTTTGCTGATCTTAGATAAAGTTTACGCAGGAGTTTGGTGGACTTAAAAACTAGTTTGAAATTTTTTAAATGTGTATGTGTAAGCGATCGTAACGGCAGGGTGTAAGTGATTAAAAACTGTAAATACAGACGTGAGATGTTGGGCTATAAAAGGGAGATAAGAGAATTGTCACTGGAGGCAGATGTGGGATAAAGGAAGATTTTGTTTGTTTTTTCTAAGATGGAAGAAACATACTGTGTTCAAATGTGAATTGGAAGGAGCCAGAGAAGAAGAAATATTCAAAATTAATAATGAGATAGCACTGATATCAGTATAGCATTTTTACTTTATGTACAGCTCTGTTTTAGGTACTTTACTCAAAATAAATCATTCAATACTAGGGTGAATTATTATTCTACTTTAATAGACGAGAAAACATAGTCATAGAGATGATGAAGTTGTAATCATCTTCCCAAAGTTGTCCATCTTATAAGTTAAGGGAGTCAGGATTTGAAACCAGGAAATCTGCCTTCAGAAGTTACCATATCTCTGAAAGCACAGTAGATAAAATACCTTCAAGGGGTCACCTGGAAACATCAGGGCATGACTGAGGTTAGAGATCATGAGTTTTGAGTGAAATAATCTGTAACATCCACCTTTGCTCTTAGGGAAGAAACATGTAACTCCCAGAGGGAAACTGTATGAGCATGGCTTTTCTCATTTGGAAGAGTCAAGCAGAGAAGCCAGTTAATTAATTAACTTAGAGGTGAAGTCAGGCAAGATAAAATCATATTTTTGTATAATAATACCTGGATTATTATTGTATAAGGAGTAGGGACAAAGTAATGTTAAAGAGCAGAATTCTGTTTTTCCAATCAACTAGGCAGTCTTTAAACTCAAAGCTCAGTATTTTGGTGGAAAGTTATATTTTGAGGTACTTTAGAAGAAAACTTGGCCACAATTCTATTTCGTGATAGAAGAAACCACTGCCTCTTCTGGAAAAGAAGAAAGCTAGCACCTCCCTCCTTTAGGGTAATCAGAAGTCGGTGCAGGTGAGAGCTCCAGTTAGAGCTATCTTAAGCCTAAAGGAGCAAAGATTGCAAGGAACAAGAATAGATGGGGATCCAAATTCCATCATGGGTATTGAGTCCTAAAGGAAAAGTTTAAATAAAGGACTGCAGAAATAACAGAAGGATGGGAAAAGGGACAGAAGAGTTATGTAAGAATTTACATTCTAAAGTTTTAACCACAAAGGCAAGAATAGGGGTGCGAGAAACAAAGACACAAATTATGTGTGGTTTAGGAACCTTTCTCTGAAATTTCACTGAGCTGCTTAAACATTTATTGAAGTCCAGTCTAGAGAAAAAAAGTTGGAGCAATATTTGAAAACTTGTTAGTGCTTCTTCTTCCTCCTCTTTGCTGTCAGCCATGGTTGCCTGAAGGACTACTGTATGACCCATTGTGGAGTTCCAGAAGAAAAATATCAATCAGAAAATAACAGCCCAGGCTTATATGTCATACATCTAAAACATAGGTGAAGAGAATGGAGGATATTTGCCAATCATTCTCTGCCCAAAGCCAGCTCCCCTTCATGCTGTACTACTCATTACAAACATCGTGGTTTAATCATCTGGGAATTATCTTTCTACTTGACATTTTACACTCAATTACTCCATCTATAATCATTTATTTTTAAGACTGTTTTAGAACAGTTAGTTTTATAACAACATTGAGAGGAAGGTACAGAGATTTTCACATATCCACTGCCCCATACATGCATAGCCTCCCCCATTATCAACATCGGTCACCGCAATGTTACGTTTTTACCTAGGATGGTCCTACTGTGACACATCATAATCATGAAAGTCCATAGTTTATGTTAGGGTTCCAAAGGTTTGCACAAATGTGTGATGTATAATGACATATTCATCAATATAATATCATACAGAGTATTTTTACTGTCCTAAAAATCCTCTGTGCTCTGCCATTCCTCTCTCCATCCCCCATGCCCCACCTCTGGCAACCACTGACTTTTTATTGTCCCATAAGTTTGCCTTTTCCAGACTGTCATATAGTTGAGATCATACAGTATGTAGCTCTTGCAGATTGGCTTCTTTCACTTATTAATATGCAATTAAGTGTCCTCCCCATCTTTCATGGCTTGATAGCTCATTTCTTTTCAGCACTGAATAATATTCCATTGTCTGTATGTACCACTGTTTATCCATTCACCTACTAGAGGACATCTTGTTTGCTCCCAGGTTTTGGCAATAACGAATGAAGTGGCTGTTAACATCTGTGTACAGTTTTCTGTGTGGACATGTTTTCAACTCATTTGGGTACATACTAAAAAGTACAATTGCTGGATCATATGGTAAGATTATGTTTAGTTTTATAAGAAACCATAAAACTGTCTTCCAATTCCCACCAGCAATGAGAGTTCCTATTGCTCCAAAATCTCACAAGCATTTAGTGTTGCCAGTGTTTTGGATTTTGGCCATTCCAATAGATGTGTATGGTATGTCACTACTGTATTATTTTGCATTCACCTGATGACATATTTGCCATCTGTATTTTCTCTGGAGTGGTATCAGTTAAGGCCTTTGGCTCACTTTTAATCAGGTTGTTTTCATATTGCTGGATTTTAGTTCTTGGTATATTTTGGATAATAATCTTTATCAGGTGGGTCTTTTGCAAATATTTTCTCCCAGTATGTGACCTGACTTCTAATTCTCTTGATATTGTCTTTCAGAGAAGTGTGAAATTTTAATGAAATTAAACTTACCAATTTTTTAAATGGATCATATATTTGGTGTTGTGTCTAAAAATGCATCACCATCCCCAAGGTCATCCAAGTTTTCTCCTATATTATCTTCTAAGAGTTTTATAGTTCTGTGTTTTACATTTAAGTCTGTGATCCATTTTAAGCTAATTTTGTCAAGGGCAGAAGGTCTGTGTCTAGATTTATTTTTTGCATGTAGACGTCTAGTTGTTCCAGCACCATTTGTTGAAGAGACTATATTTGTTCCATTGTGTTGCCTTTGCTCCTTTATCAAAGATGAATTGACTGTATTTATGGGAGTCTATTTCTGGGCTCTATTATGTTTCATTGATCTGTTTGTCTATTCCTTCACCAATAACACACTGTCTTAATTACTGTAACTTTATAGTAAGTCTTGAAATCAGGTAGTGTCAGTCCTCCAACTTTGTTTTTCTCCTTCAATATTGTGTTAGCCATTCTGAGTCATTCGCATTCTGCATATAAACTTCAGAATCAAATTTTGGTGTTCATAAAGTAGCCTGCTAGGATTTTAATTGGGATTGCATTGAATCTATAGATCAAATTTGGGAAGAACTGACATCTGGACAATATTCAGGTTTCCTGACCATGAACATGGGGTATCTCTCCATTTATTTAATTCTTCTTTGATTTTGTTCATTGGAATTCTGTAATTTCCCTCATATAGATCATGTACATATTTTGTTAGATTTTAACCAAAGTATTCCATTTTGGGGGTACTAATGTAAACAGTATTGTGTTTTTTATTTTAAACTCCATTTATTCATTAATGATACATATATGAAAGCAACTGACTTTTGCACATTAACCTTGGATCCTGCAAACTTGCTATAATCACTTTTCAGTTCCTGAAGTGTTTTTGTCTATTCTTTCAAATTTTCTACATTGACAGTCATGTCATCTGCAAAGAGACAGTTTTATATCTGCCTTCCCAAACCCTATATACCTTTTATTTCTTTTTCTTACCTTGTTGCATTAGCAAGGACTTCCAGTACAATATTAAAAAGAAGTGGTAAGTACCAGTACCTGGCAAGGGGACATCTTTGCTTTGTACCTTATCTTAGTGGGAAAACTTCAAGTTTCTCACCACAAAATATGATAAAAGCTCTAGTATTTTGTAGATATTCTCATTATCAAGTTGAGGAAGTTCCCTCTAATCCTAGCTTACTGGAACTTTTTATCATGAATGGGTGTTGGATTTTTATCGCATTCCTTTATTGCATCTATTGATATGATCATGTAATTTTCCTTTATAGTCTGTTGATGTGATAGATTGCATTAATTGATTTTTGAATGTTGAACCAGCCTTGCATACCTGGAATACCTCCCACTTGGTCATGGTGTATTATTCTCTTTATACTCTTTTGGATAAAATTTGCAAATATTTTGTTGAGGATTTTTGCATTATGTTCGTAAGAGATATTGGTCTGTAGTTTTCCTTCATTGTAATGTCTTTGTCTGGTTTTGGTGTTAGGGTAATGCTGGCCTAATAGAATGAGTTAGGAAATATTCCTTCTGCTTCTGTCCTCTGAAAGAAATTGTTGAAAATTGGTATAATGTCTTCCTTAAAAGTTTGGTAGAATTCATTAATAAGTCCATCTGGTCCTTGTGCTTTCTGTTTTGGAAGGTTGTTAATTAATAACTCAATTCCTTTAATAGATATAGGCCTATTCCGATCATATATTTCTTCTTGTGTGATTTTTGGCAGATTGGCTGCTCAAAGATTTAGTTCCTTTCATCTAGGTTATCAATTTTGTAGGCATAGAGTTATACATAGTATTCCTTTATTAACCTTTTAATTTCCATGGAATCTGTAGTGATGACCCCTCTCTTTATTTCTGATATCAGTAATTTCTATCCTCTCTCTTTTTTTCTTAGCTAGCCTGGCTAGAGGTTTATCAATTTTATTAATCTTTCCAAAAATCAGTATTCATTTTGTTTATTTTCTCTATTGATTTTCAATGTTCAATTTCATTGATTTCTGCTTTAATTATTATTATGTCTTTTTTCTGCTTACTTTGGATTTAATTTGTTCTTCTCTTTCTAATTTCCTAAGGTGTAAATTTAGATTATTGATTTTAGGTATTCTTTTCTTAAATACATATTCAATGCTATAAATTTTTCTTTAGAGGAAGAAAAGGAAGGAAGCACTGCTTTTGCTGCATCCCATAAATTTCAATAGCTTGTGTTTTTATTTTCATTTAATCAAAATATTTTAAAAATTTCCCTTGCAATTTATTTTTTAACCCATATGTTATTTAGAAATGTGTTGTTTAATCTCCATGTGGTTTGGGATTTTTTCAGTTATTTTTCAGTTATTGATTTCTAGTTTAATTCTACTGTGGTCTGAGAACAGACATTGTATGATTTCTATTCTTTTAAATTTGTTAAGGTGAGTTTTATGGCCCAGAGTGTGGTCTGTTTTGATAAATGTTCCATGAAACCTTAAGAAAAATGCCATTTTCTGCTGTTGATAGATGTAGTAGTCTATTGATGTTAATTATATCCAGTTGATTAATGGTGATGTTGAATTCAGCTATGTCTTTACTGATATTCTGCCTTGCTGGATCTGTTTCTGAGAGGGGTGTTGAAGTCTCCAACTATGATAGTGGATTTGTCTATTCTCCTTACAGTTCTCTCAGTTTTTGCCTCATCTGTTTTGACAATATTGTTAGGCATGTACATGTTAAGAATTGTTATGTCTTCTTGGAGACTTGACCCTTATCATTATTCAATGCCCTTCTTTATCCTTAATAACTTTTCTTGCTATGAAGTGTACTATGTCTAAAATTAATGTAGCTACTCTTACTTTCTTTTGATCAATGTTAGCATGGTATATTTTTCTCCATCCATTGATTTTTTTATTTATATGTGTCTTCATATTTAAAGTGGGTTTCTTACAGACAACATATAGTTGAGTTGTGTTTTTGATCCACTCTGTTTTTAAATTGGTGCATTTATATCATTGACATCGCAAGTGATTATTGATATAGTAATTGAATTAATATCTACCATATTCACTACCGTGTTCTGTTTGTTGCACTTGTTCTTTATTCCTATTTTTGTCTTCCACTCTTTTTCTGCCTCTTGTGGTCTTAATTCTGCATTTTGTATGATCCTCCTTTCTCTCATTTCTTGCCATATTACTTATACTTCTTTTTTTAACATTTTTTAGTTGTTGCCCCAGAATTTGCAATATACATTTATAACTAATCTAAGTCTACTTTCAAATACTGCTATCATTTCCTGGCAGTGTGAGTACCTTATAATAACAAAATAAGCCTAATTTTTTCATCCCATTTCTTTTATTATTGCTGTCATTCATTTCACTTATAAGTAAGCATACATAAGCATATATATGATATTTGATATACAGATAAACATACATAATTGAATATATTTTGCTATGATTATTTTGAACAAATTATTATCTGTTAGATCAATTAAAATAAGAAAAATAAAAGTTTTTATTTTACCTTCACTTATTCTTTCTCAATGCTCTTCCTTTTTTTCTGTAGAACTGAGTTTCTGATTTACATCTTTTTAAAAATTCTTTTAACATTTCTTGTAAGGTAGATCTACTAGAAACAAATTCCCTCAAGTTTTTGTTTATCTGAGAAAGTCCTTTATTCTTTACTTTTGAAGGATAATTTCAGAGGGTACAGAATTCTAGGCTGGTGAGTTTTTTCTCTCAATGTTTTAAATATTTTAATTCACTCTTTTTGATTGCGTCTTTTATGAGGAGAAGTTGGATGTAACCTTTATCTTTGTTCCTCTATAAGTAAGGGTTTTTTCCTCTCTCTGATTTCTTTCAGGATTTTTTTTCTTTACCTTCGATTTCCTATGATTTGAAAATGATAAGTATTGGGGTTTTTTTGACATTTATCTGTCTTGGTAGTCTCTCAGATTCCTGGATTTGTGGTTTGGTGTCTGACATTAATTTGGGGAACTTCTCAGTCATTATTGGTTCAAATATTTTCATCTGTTCCTTTCTCTCTTCTAGTATTCTACTGCATATATGTTACAGCTTGGATTTTCCGGGTTGTTTTTTTTTTTTTTTCAGTCTTTGTTCTCTTTGCTTTTTGGTTTTCAAAGATTCTATTGATAGATCTTGTAGCTCAGAGATTCTTTCCTCAGCTGTGTTTAGTCTACTAATAAACCCATCAAAGGCATTCTTCATTTCTGTCACAGTGTTTTTGATCTCTAGCATTTTTTTGTTCTTAGGATTTCCATCCCTCTGCTTACACTGCCCATCTATTCTTTCCTGGTATCTATTCATTAGAGCCCTTAGCATATTAATTATAGCTTTTATTTAATTCTTAGTCTGATAATTTTAACAGCACTGCCATGGCTGGTTTTGATGCTTGCTGTGTCTCTTGAACTGTGTTTTTTGCCTTTTGGTATGCCATGTAATTTTTCTTTATATCTGGACATGATGTAAAAGTAAAAGGAACTGCTGTAAATAGGCCTTTAATAAGGCGGTGGTGAGGTGTCGGGGGAGGGGAAGCATTCTGTAGTCCTGTGTTTAAGTTTCAGTATTTTAGCGAGCTTATGCCTCTGGACTGTGAACCTCACAAGTGTTTCTTAAGTTTTCTTTTTTTCCCTCCTTCCTTAGGTGGACTAGGAAGGCTAGACCGGGCTGGAATTGGGTATTTCACTTCTCTCTCATGGAAGATTAGAGCCAGCTGGAGTTGGCTATTTCCCTTCCCCAGGCCAGTTAGACTCTAATAATACCCCTTAAGTGTAGGATCACATTAACTAGTTTCCCCTGAGGACAGGCCTTAATAAGAAGAGCAGAGTTTTTTTCTCTCATTGTTGTGGGGTATTTTAAAATGGCTCCTTTCCCTCTCCCCCTGAGGGAAGACCAAGCGGATTTCTCTCCAATGTATACTGTGGGAATCTGGTCAGATTCCTGGGGGTAAATGTCACAGTATTGTGGGTACCCTCCATGACTTAATTCCCTTGGAGTTTTTTTTGGTTTTTTTTGTGTTTTTTTCGGTATGCGGGCCTCTCACTGTTGTGGCCTCTCTAGTTGCGGAGCACAGGCTCCAGACGCACAGGCTCCAGACGCGCAGGCTCAGCGGCCATGGCTCACGGGCCCAGCCGCTCCGCGGCATGTGGGATCTTCCCGGACCGGGGCACGAGCCCATGTCCCGTGTATCGGCAGGCGGACTCTCAACCACTGCCCCATTAGGGAAGCCCTCCCTTGGAGATTTTAACTCTCAGAGTTGTCTGCACTGAGCCTCCAGCAATTCGTCAATTAAGGTTCTGTTTTTCCTACCTGGGCACTGGTTCCAGCGGTATTTCCAATCATGACTCTCTGCTCTGGTAAGTTTTGACTCCCTGTATTCCCTTGTCTGTTTCTCCAATCTTGGGGACAGTGGTTTCCTCTGTGTCCCCTCCTCTCTTATGGATCCAAGAAGAGTTGTTAATTTTTCAACCTGTTCAGCTTTTTACTTGTTAGAATGGAGAGGCAACTTCTAAGCTCCTTACTTCAGGAACCAGAAACCAGAAACTTTTAAAATAAGAATCTTCTGTAATCTCTTTAAATAAGTATTTTTATGATATTAAGTAAATATTTGTGAAAAGATATGGACAATATGTAGGATTATTAAAATAAAAATTATTGTGTAATTCCACCAAGGAGTGGTAACCATGGAAACCTTGGGGTACTTAACAGTCACGCATGTCCACATCTATAATCACATTGCACAAACATCTTGAAATCCTCTCCAATTATTTATTACATGAGCATGCTCCAGTGTTACCAAAAAGTCTGAAGACATTGTTTAGTGTCTATATAATACCTCGTTCAAGTAATAGTCTGTAATTTATTCAACCATTTTCCTATTGTTAGTCATTGAAGCCATTTAAAATTTTTCACTAATCAAAATAATCTAGCAATGAATATCCCTATAATTAAGACTTCATTTCTGATTGTCTTCTTAAGATATTTTCCTAGAATCAAACTATTGTGTGAAAGAATTCAAACTTTCAAAATCTCTTAATGAATTAGTAAATCTCTTTACAGAAAAGCTATGACAATTTACCCTCTCACCTGAAGTGCATTAGAGAGAATTACTCACCCATTGAAAGAAGAAAACGTTTATTTAAAATCAAAAGAAGCTGGCTTTATTGCTTGCTTGTGCATGGGTGAGATGTACTTATAAGTCACAGTGTCTCAGAGCTGACTTATAGATACAACTTTGAGAAGTGTGGAGTTGAGGAACTGGAAGGCTGTCAGAGATGAGAGGATTGATAGCTTTTAGCTGTGGAAACGTGGTTACTGGAGTGTGATAGTTGTTGATTGGCTTTCAAACTGTGCCACTGTCATCCATTGTCTGACTTCCTAGAGGCAAGGGGTACCAGTGCAAAGTGTCACTGAGCAACTAAGATAAGTTTAACCTCCAGTCTGCTTTGTTACTTGCCATGTTTTAGGATTATGGCCAAAGAACTATCAGGATTTTTATTATTTGGATTACTAATGAGGTTGAATTTTTTTCCTATGTTTATTAACTCCTTTTCTGTGAGTTCTTTTCTCATCAGTTTTGTCTATTTGTGTAAGTTGTTTTTCTAATTTGTATGACTGTCTTTGAGTTTTACAAAAGACTTGACTAACATATGCAAAGAAAAAATTTTCTAGTTTATCCTTTTCAAATCTTAATAAACACTAAAATAATCTTTGTTTACTTTATAGACATATTCAAACTTTTATTCCTGCTACCACCACATTGGAGGCCTTTGTTATCTCGCACTTAAATTATTGACCTGGCCTCCTGGCCAGTCTCCTAACACTAATATCCTTTCCTCCAAGCATTGCTGTTACCATGATTCATCTTCCAAGTGCACTGCTTTTATTCAGTTTTCCTCCATAAAAACTTCAGTGACTCCTTAAGATCTGCAACATAAAATCCTAAGACTCTACACAATCCTTTCACATGTATATCCCATCCGTAACTTGCCTAGCATAATTCCTGGACCCCAGACAGCCTGAACTATTTATTCTTCCCCAACATCCATTGGTTCATTCATTTTTTTGATAAGTCTTTAGTCAATACCTGTCTTATGCCAGTTTCCCAGGGGATGCTAAGACAAGTAAGACTTGCAAATATACATGGGATGGTTGGGAAGCCCAAGAAGTAATCAGACGACTGACATAGAATGTACTGAGAAAGGTAATGAATCAAAATGAGGTAATGAAGAGGAAGGGCATGCTTCTCACAGGTGATAAAATGCATGAGCTGAGTCCTGAAAGTCAAAGAGAATCAGCTGCAAAGGTTTGAAACGGAGAGAATGTATGAAACAAGTTGGGGCTCTAGTTCTGTATAGACAAGGCAGAAAGAGTAATGGTGAGAGATGAGGCTAGAGAGAAAACATGGATGTATTTGTAGAGCCATGCCAAGAAAGAAAGTGTGGAGATTCCTTCAGATTATATAATTGACTTAGTTGTCTGGATGATAGAATATGGGAGGTGGGAGGTAACAGAAATGAAATCATTTTGACTAGGATGATGTCTAGTTTCCTGACATAGACCTCAGGGTCGATGTTGGATTCACAGACAAGGGAGAGTGGAGGAGAAACAGGCTTGGGTGGTGGGGAGAATACATTCAGTTTGGGACATACTGAATTTGCTGCCTGAGGGAAATACAAAGTCAGAAGTTCAGCTGGATTTTTTCCTCTGCCCTTACCCACAATAGCCCCTCTACCTAGTGCACACTCTTGGCCCCCCCTCACTCTCCAAGTCCTATCCAATCTACAGCCTAAGTCCCACTCATCAGTCATAAAAAAATCTTTGTCTACTTAAACTCAGCTGAAACATTTGCCTAAAAATGATTTAAATGTTACTTGGCCGAATATATGAGTCTTGTCCTCTCAATAAAGCTGCTTCTGCTCTGTGGTATGGCCCTGTATGAGACAGAAACAATTCTGTGGGCCGTTTTGATTTAAATTCCACAGCAACTAGAAATAAACAACTTGCTGAGTGAGAGAAAAGCTAGTTTGAGGTGGATTTGAGGGAAGAATGTATGACTGGGGGAAATAGACACTTATTTCATGAATTGTTTAGCCCAGTCATAGTAAGGGGCAAATAAGACATCACAGAAGTAGTTTCCCAATCAAGGTCACAGGTTGTGTGAAGTTTTGTGCAGAGAGTATGTCAGGGCCTTATTATACCTTAATAGATGGAGCCCTAGGCTGTGCCCATTGTCATGTTTTGTACATTAGTGAATTGTTAGCTTCTATTTGTAGGTGAGGAAAGAGCGCCTGCCTAGAAATTAATATTGAAATTCATAGCTACCAGGTTTAAATAATACTAAGGCTGCCTTCTCCTACTGCCTTCCAACATAATAAAGCTTTAATCTAAATTAGGTCTTCAAAAAATTATGTGCAACAATAGAGAGACACATAAGCTGTGCTGACATTGAGGATATACGGTAATTGCCCAGGAGTATGCACTATGCTTGTATCTGATGAATTATAAGCTTTCAATACTATTTAGTCATTTCGTGTATGTGACCGAAAAAGTGTCACTAATGTTTTTAATGATACTCATGTAGCATCGGTCATTGTCTAACAAAATGAAAGACATACTTGAACACAGATAACAAATATATATATCCTTTTCCTAAACCAAATGGCACCTTTTCAGTGATGATGATTAGCAATAAAAAAGAAGCGTGAACGGACAGATTTTCTACACATTTAGCACAGTGAGAAAAGGATTGTGCTGCATGTATAAATTTTTTGTGATTCTTTGGATTAAAGACCACTGTGGGGTTAGGATTTAAAAGGAGCCCAGTTCACAGTGGTATGAGTTAGCAATTCTAAAATTACTATTTATGAATTTTAGGATTGAGCATATGAGTAAATATATTGAGAATAATGAAAGCCATATTTCTGCCTGTAGAGAAAGGAGTTAGAAATATGAACAGGGAGAAGACAAGAATGAACTCTGTTATAATAAATGAAAATTGAAGATAGCAGTACAAATGCATATTTTTAAAATAGAGAAATAGAAATAAAATTGTAGCTAGGGATAAGAAGATTTAAATATATGCATATTTAGTAGTTCTTCCTACTGAAATGTCCTAGTAGTAAAGCTACCACTGTTGCGATGAGCAAACCTAGTTCTTAGATATCAGTTACTATATACCATAGGCTACTAAAGGGAAGCTGGGGCACCTCAGAGAAGTGGCTGAGTCCAGGGCTATGGCAGAGAGAGTACAAAATGAGCCTGGAGCATCTTGTTGTGATGTAAAGGAAAGAGTTAAATAATATACTGAGAATATGTCAAAAGGACACTGAAGCCAGCTTGAAGTGGCTCTCACTGGGCAAATTTGAGACAATTTCATGAAAATGAATAAATGAGAATAACAGAGCTTTCATGAAATAAAAAGTTATGAGTCTATACTAATGTAAATAAGTAAACAAATATATAAATAAGTGGGGGGAAAAGAATATAAAGTTAGAAAATCATTATTTTGTGGCCATAATAGATATTATTGATTTAGACAGAAATTGATGATTGATAAAACAAGTGAGAAAAGTTTGGTAAGGAAATTTGCATATCACAAAGTATTCTTCCATGAATTAGTTATTACTTAAAAAAGAAATATAATAACTTTAGAAGGGATGAATCTCAGAAAGACAGTCGAGTAATCAAAGTTAACAGGTGTCACCAATAATAGGACAAACTAACAGTAGGAGACTCTGACATGATACACTAGAAAGAACATAGAGTCACTTCCACAGTATTTCTGCCAAAAATATATAATCTGAATCTAACCATAGTGAAACATCAGACAGACCCAGATTGAGGGACTAAATGGAAAGTATGGTTATTGCTTCTTAATGGCGCATATAAACTACCCACACTCAACCAAATGGTCACTGAAATATGTACAGATATCAGAAGTGATATGGAACAGTGGATTCAATATGAAAATATGAAATAATGGAACAAAAATTAAAATTATGATCTTGCCCTTGTTAGCAGGGCATTCATGAAAAACTTCTCCAGTACTAACAAGATCAAGATGAGCAAGGTTGTATATTGTGGTATTATTTGAGATTGTGGTGGCCATGTTCTCTAGAATTAAAGGGAAATACATACAATTTCTGAAAATTTTATAGTAGAACAAGGTAATACAAGGAAAAGAAAATCAATGGTAAAAGCAAATCACATAAATTTCTAAAATATACTCTTCTGGGCTTCCCTGGTGGCGCAGTGGTTGAGAGTCTGCCTGCCAATGCAGGGGACACGGGTTCGTGCCCCGGTCCGGGAAGATCCCACATGCCATGGTGCAGCTGGGCCCGTGAGCCATGGCTGCTGAGCCTGCGCGTCCGGAGCCTGTGCTCCGCAACGGGAGAGGCCACAACAGTGAGAGGCCCGCGTACCGCAAAAAAAAAAAAAAATTAAAATATACTCTTCTTAAAAGATGTACTTTTAACTATGGGATTTTAGAATTGAATGTCTCCTTAAAGATTCTCTAAATCCGAAACTATCATTTACAAATAAAGAAACTGAATCCAGATAAATTGGTTTATCTGAGATTATCTGGCTAATTAGATGACAACCTGGAATTTGGATCATGTAGTTGAACAGTTTATTTGGAATCTTTGCTCTACCTTTTTTTCTGATTGTTTAAAAATTGTTTCACATTAGTGGCCTTCCAATAAACAAGTAGAGATTTAAATGTATCCAAAACCCTCAGATAGCTAGAATCAAGGCATGACTGTGACCTCAATATTATTAAATATATACAGAATGGCTTCTTCTTAAAAGTATGCTCTAAAATTTTCTTTCAATAATTTCTAAGATAGAAAAAAACTAATATGTGATTTTTGACTAGCTTATTGAATTATCTGTCCAGAATGATTGTAAGCTTTTTAATCATTGTTCAGATATGACATGAGTATTTCACATATGCATGTGGAAAAGTATACTAGCCTTTTAGTTCTTATTCAATATATCTAGGAATGGTTGTCATACCACAAAATATATCAAATAAAATTTAAAATAAACATTTTAAATCATTTAAAATAAAATAGAGGGATTTTGGGTATAGTGGTAAACTATCCCCAAATCTGTCATTCTTAGTAAGAGCTACTGAATGTTAGGTATTCTATTCAGGAAAATATCGAGTGAGTGACAGCCTCAGGCATTTGGGGACTAATGCCCATGTCATTAACCAGAGAGGCCTTTTTAGTGTGAAATCATGGAAGGTCAAACAAAATCCTTAGCATCATGGTGAAAATTGATTTATGAAAGCTTAGCAATTATTAGTGTTAAAAATATGTTTAACATATAACAAACATCTTTTTGGCTTTATTGTGGTATATTGACAAAATTATAAGATTTAAACTGCATTGTGATTTGATACACGTATACCTCATGAAAGATTCTCACAATCTAGTTAACTAACACATCCATCACATATTTATCTTTTCTTTTTTGATAAGAACATTTAAGTTCTACTTTAAAAAAAATTCATTTATAAGATAGAGTGTTATCAACTATACTCACCATGTTTTACATTAGATCCTCAGACCGTATTAATCTCAGCTGAAAGTTTGCACCCTTTTACCAGCCTCTCCCAATTTCCCCTACCTCTCTGCAACAAGTTTTCTACTCTGTTTCTGAATTTGACTTTTTTTATGATGCTGTAAATGTCATATCTTGCAGTATTTGTCTTTCTGATTTTTTTCACTTAGCATAATGCACTCAAAGTCCATCCATGTTGTTGCAAATGACAGAATTTCTTTCTCATAGCTGAATAATATTCCATTGTGTATAGAGATGTGTATATGTATATACACACACACACACACATATATCACATCATCTTTATCCATCATCTGTTGACAGACACTTAGGTTGTTTCCATATCTTGACTGTTGTGAATAATACCGCAACAGACCTAGATTGCAGTTATCTCTTCATGATATTGATTTCATTTCCTTTGGATATATACACAGAAGTGGAATTGCTGGGTAATATGGTAGTTCTATTTTTAACTTCTAGAAGAACCTACATATTGTTTTCCGCAGCGGCTGCATCAATTTAAATTACCACCAACAGCACACGAGAGTTCCCTTTTCTCCACATCTTCATCAACGTTTGTTATCTGGTCTTTTTCGATGGTAGCCATTCTAACAAGTGTTACATAATATCTCATTGTGGGTTTAATGTGCCTTTTCCTGATTATTAGTGATGCTGACCATCTTTTCATGCACATTTTAGCTATTTGTATGTCTTTGGAAAAAAATCTATTTGGATCCTCTGCCCATTTTTTAATTGGATTGTTTGGTTTCTTTTGCCATTGAGGTGTATGAACTTTTTATATATATTGGATATTACCCCCTTATCAGCTATATGATTTGCAAGTATTTTCTCCCAATCCATATGTTGCCTTTTTATTTTGTTGATGGTTTATTTTGCTGTGCAGCAGCTATTTAGTTTGATGCAGTCCTACTTGTTTATTTTTGCTTTTGTTGCTATAGCTTTTGGTGTCAAATCCAAAAAATCATTGCCAAAAACAATATAAGAGAGCTTAAAACCTAAGTTTTCTTCCAGGAGTTTTATGGTTTAAGGTCTTACATTCAAGTCTTAATCCATTTTGAGTTGATATTGGTGTATAGTGTAAGATAGGAGACCAGTTTTATTCTTTTGCATGTGGCTGTCCAGTTTTCCCAAAACCATTTATTAAAGAGATGAGGTTTTACCCATTGTGTAGTCTTGGCACCTTTGTTGTAGATTAATTGACCCTATGAGCATGAGTTTATTTCCAGGTTCTCTATTGTTAAACTGATCTATGTGTCTGTTTTTATGCCAGTGCCATACTCCTCTGTTATAGCCTTGTAATATAGTTTGAAATCAAAGCATGATGCCTCCAGCTTTGTTCTTTCTTAAGATTGCTTTGGCTATTCAACGACTTTTGTGGTCCCATACGAATTTTAGGGTTGTTTGTTCTAGTTCTATGAAAAATGCCATTGGAATTTTGATAGGAATTGCATTTAATTTGTAAATTTCTTTGGGTAGTATGAACACTTTAACAGTACTAGTTCTCTCAATCCATGAGGACAGGATATCTTTTCATTCATATGTGTCATCTTCAGTTTCTTTCATCAATGTCTTATAGTTTTCAGTGTACAAGTCTTTCACCTCCTTGGTTAAATTTATTCCTGGATATTTTATTCTTTTTGATACAGTTGTAAACGAGATTGTTTTCTGATAGTTTCTTGTTAGCATATAGAGATACAACTTATTTTTCTTTTCTAGAGTCAGTCCTAGTTGCTGCAGAAGTCAGTGGTGGTGACCAGCACTTCTTAGTTTCAACAGTTGGGCAACACACACAGTTGACTCTCAGCTCTCTCATGCCTTCTATTTATTTTGTATTGAAGTATAGTTGATTAACTGTATTTTATTATTTTCAGGTGTATAACATAGTGATTCAAAAATTTTATCGATTATCCTCCATTCATAGTTATTAGAAAATGTTGGCTATGTTCCCTGTGCTGTACAATATATCCTTGTTGGTTTTTTATTTATACATAGTAGTTTGTACCTCAATCCCCTACCCCGAGCTTGCCCTTCCCCCCATTTTCCTGGCCCCACTGGTAACCACTAGTTTGTTCTCTATATCTGTGAGTCTTTTTCTTTTTTGTTATATCCACTATTTTATTTTTTAGATTACACATAGAAACACAACTGATTTTTGTATATTGATTTTTGTATCCTGTACTTTTTCTGAATTCATTGATTAGTTCTAACAGTGTTTTGGTGGAGTGGTTAGGATCTTCTTTATATAATATTATGTCATCTGCAAATAGAGACAGTTTTATTCTTCCTTTCTGATTTGGATGTCTTTTATTTCTTTACCTTGCCTAATTTCCCTGGCTAGGACTTCCAGTACTATGTTAAATAAAAGTGGCAAGAGTGGGCATCCTTGCACCTCATCTTAGGAAAAGCTTTCATTTTTCACTATTGCGTATGATGTTAGCTGTGGGCTTATCACATATGGCCTTTATTATGTTGAGGTATGTTCTCTCTATAGCCACTTTTTTGAGAGTTTTTATCATGAATGGGTGTCATATTTTGTCATATGCTTTTTTTGCTTCTATTGAGATGATCCTATAATTTTTATCCTTCATTTTGTTAATGTGGTATATCACATTGATTATGCAGTTGTTGAACCATCCTTGCATCCCTGGAATAAATCATACTTGATCGTGGTACATGATCCTTTGACTGTATTGTTAAATTTGGTTTGCTAATATTTTGTTAAGGATTTTTGCATCTGTGTTGAAGAGGGATATTGGCCTGTAAATTGTCTCTTCTTGTAGTATCCTTGTCTGGTTTTGGTATCAGGGTAATGCTGGCCTTGTAGATGAGTTTGGAAGTGTTTCCTCCTCTTCCTTTTTTTTCTTTTTTTTTTTTTGTTATTATATTTGGGAGAGATGAGAAAATTGGTATTAATTCTTCTTTAAATGTTTGGTAGAATTCACCAGTGAAAATTCTCAGGGACCATCTATCTGGTCCTGGGCTTTTCTCTGTTGGAATGTTTCAATCTCCTTACCAGTAATTGGTCTATTCAGATGTTTATTTCTTCATGATCCAGTCTTTGTAAGTTTTATGTTTCTGGAATTAATCCATTTCTTCTAGGTTTTCCAATTTGTTGGTGTTTAATGTTCATAGCAGTCTCTTATGATCCTTTGTATTTGTGTTGCATTAGTTGTAATGTCCCCTCTTTTATTTCTAATTTTATTGGGGTCCTCTCTATTTGTTTTTTTGGCAAGTATAGCTAAAGTTTTGTCTATTTTATTTTTCTTTTCAAAAAAACCATATCTTAGTTTCATTGATCTTCTCTAACGTCTTTTTATTCTTTATTTCATTTATTTCCTCTCTGACCTTTGTTATTTCCTTCCTTCTGCTAACTTTGGGCTTAGTTCTTTCTTTTTTCCAGTTCCTTGATGTTTAAATTTAGGTTCTTTATTTGAGATCTTTCTTCTTCTTAACGTAAGCTTTATCACTATGAACTTCCTTCTTAGTACTGCTTTTACTACATCCCATAAGTTTTGGTATGTCATATTTCCAAATATGTTCTGCTTAGGCTATCAGTTAATACTTATTTGTAATATCTATCAATAGAAAGTCCAAAATTTACCTAGAATTTATTCTTACAGTTACATGGGATCCTGTTCTTAATACTGAATTTCAAGAGGATTTACTATCCTATTAATACTTGGTATTATTTATATTTTTTACACTTAAAAATTTATTTTCTAAAAATTAAAAGAGGGCACAAGATTTGAAGTGTCAGTTTATCAAAGAAGAGATACTGATGGCAAATAAGCACATTAAAAGATGCTGAATATTAGTAATTAAGGAAATGCCCATTAAAACAACAATGCCATTAAAACAACACACCCACTAAAACGGCTAAAATTAAAAAGGAGGGGAAAAAAGTGTTGATAGGGATGTGGAACAACTGAAACTCGCATATATCGATGGGCAGATTGAAAAACAGAAGAGCCACTTTCAAAACAGCTTAAAGTAAACATACACTTACCATATGACTGAGCAATCACCATCTTAGATATTTACACAAAAGAAATGAAAACATACATCACAAAAACACTTGTGTTCAGATTTTCCTAGCAGCTTTGTTCAGAATATCAAAAACTTTAAACAATCCTACCATATGTGACAACATGAATGAAACTTGAGATTATGCTAAGTAAAACAAGCCAGTCACAGAAGGACAAACGTTGCATGTTTTCACTTATATGAGGAACCGAAAATAGTCAAATCATAGAAGCAGAGAGTAGAATGGTGGTTTACAGGGGCTGAGGGAAGGGGGGAATATGGAGTTGATATTCACTGGGTATAAATTTTCAGTTATGCAGGATGAATAAGGTCTAGAGGCATGCTATATAACATCATGTCTATAGTCAACAATATTTTATTGTACACTGAAAATTTTGTTAAGGGGCTAGATTTCATGTTATATGTTCTTACCACAATAACAACAAACACTGGGAACAACTCAAAAGCTCCTCAACTGGTAACTGGATAAAAAACTGTAGTGCATACTACAAATTATTGCATTACTATAAAGTATTGAATCTTAGCTAGCAATAAAAAGGAACAAGTTGGTGAGACACTATAAAACGTGGATGAATATCAAAAGCATCTTTCTAAGTGAAAGAAGCCAGACACAAAACATACTACACAATTCCATTAAATGAAATGCTTAAACATTGCCAAACTATTGTGATAGAAAGTATATGACTTGTCAGAGGTAGGGGTCAAGGAAGAGATATGACTGCAAGGGGGATGTGGAAACCTTTTTGGATGATGGAAATGTTTAATATCATAACAGGAATTACATGCCTGTGTATCCTTGTTGAAACTTTTCAGATGAACCTTAGTTAACCTTACCTAATTATATATCTAAGGTATCATAGAAATAATTTAAATATTTCTGAAATTATGGGTGAAATTTCTTTATTTATTCAATAAACATAAATTTATTATGTATCTTGCTAGCTGTTCACCAAAATCCATTCTTCCTCCTAACATAATAATAGAGTTAAAACTGAGACATGGTGGCCCAGCTGGGATTGCTTTTCCCAGCCATTCTTTCTTCTAGCTGTGGTCAAGTGATTAAGCTCTATCATTAGCATGTGAATGGAAAGGATATTTGTAATCTCTGTTTTATTTGATTAAGAGAAAAGCTCTGACGATTGGCTTTCACTCTTTATCCCTTACCCTTTAGAATGGGACTGATCAGGATGACCTTGGAAGTCATGTATATATGATGGCATAGTTACAGCCAGCCTCTGTGGCACAGAGCTAATTCACTAGGATGGCTCACTTTGGACTGTTCTTGAATGAGAAATAACGTCTTTGTTTTTTAAGCTAATGATTATGGGGGGGTTCCTTTGTCATTAAGTAGCCTATCCTACTTTCACTAAAGCATTTTTTTAAAATACATTTATTTATTTATTTGTTTTTGGCTGCGTTGAGTCTTCGTTGCTGCATGCGGGCTTTCTCTAGTTGCGGAGAGCGGGGGCTACTCTTCATTGTGGTGCACAGGCTTCTCATTGCAGTGGCTTCCTTTGGTGCAGAGCACAGGCTCTAGGCGCTTGGGCTTCAGTAGTTGTGGCATGCAGGCTCAGTAGCTGTGACTTTCAGGCTCTAGAGAGCAGGCTCAGTAGTTGTGGCCTACGGGCTTAGTTGCTCCGTGGCATGTAGGATCTTCCTGGACATGCTCTGCAGCATGTGGAATCAAACCCGTGTCCCCTGCATTGACAGGTGGATTCTTAACCACTGTGCCACCAGGGAAGTCCCTAAAGCACTTTTCTTTACTAAAATTTCTTTTTTCCCTAAGAGTATTCTTAAGATATATTGTTAACTGAAAAAAGCTATTTATAGAACAATGTATACTGTAAGCTACCATCTGTTTAAAACTGTTGCTAATATTTAGGGGCAAATTGAATGACTGGGAGACAGGGAGGGAAGGCAGAATTTTATTATATGCCATTGTGGAATGACATTCATGGAAAACATTTGGATTTTGAATTTTGTACCATGTCAATATGCAATCTATTAAAAATAGAGATTAAATTAGGAAATAATTATAAAATATAATTATAATTATAAAATATAATCTTGACCCACTGTTTCTATCATATTCAATTACAGAGACTCTGTAGAGGTATTATGCATATCAGGAGATACCATAGAGTCAGAGAAGGATTATAGAACAAATGTTCATTACTTTGCAGAACGTTTGACATATAATAGGATGTCAGTAAAAGTTTCCTGTTCTTCATCTTTGCATGGTACTTCACAGTCTTGTCAGTAGCTGCTTAGTAGACCTTTCCTGAAGTGTGGGCATGCACCGTCTTTGGAATACAAGATGATTTGAGGTTGCACAGGCGGTTCTTATAAGTGGTACAAGGAATTGAAATTATAGAGCATTCGCTCACAGCATGATGCTCCTTTCAGTCTTTCTGACTAATGTCAAATCTGACCTTAGCTTATTTTTAACATATCTCTAACACTTGCTAATCTACTTCAAGCTCAGGACCTTTGAATGAAAGTGTCTAGCTAGAACTTAGTAAATGCACTTTTTTACCATGTATGCCCATTTTATTCTTAACTTATATTAAAAGAAGTGATACCAGTCCTCCAGTTGTAAAACTGATTTTATATACATTTACTTAAATAAAAATTAGGATCAATTAAAGAAAAGTTCTCAGTAAATAATAATACGAGTTATTCAGGGATAAGGCCAAAAAAATTACAGAAATGTATGTAAAGTTTTATAGAATTCCTATTGTTGAAAAATTTTACTTCTTTAATGAGGGCTTTCTAAACCACTCTTATTTCTCTTTTCTATGAATTATTAAACTCACAGTTTTACAGTTTTTAATCAATCCTATGTTTCCTTTTGACAGTCTTACTACAGTATTTGGTCTATTTACTCATTTAATAAGTATTTATTGAGGAACTATTAGGCACTGTCTCGAACTAAATGCACAATGGTGAACATAGGGTTCACATTGTTGAAAACTAAAATTTTAGAGAGTGACTTTATGATATACAGTATACTTAGGGGGAACTAAATCTCATTAAGAAACAATACTAAAATGGCATGGCATACCCAGTCGTTACCACTCTGCTCACCATAATCTGATTCTAGTATCCATCAAACATTGTGTCACTCTGCCCACACATACCCATCACTGCACAAATAAAAACTTCAGGAATATACATTCTAGCTGAAAAGATGGACAATAAGCCATAGATAAAGTAAACTGTATTTTTATATAAAATGTATAGTAGGAGAAGAGAAGTCAGGAATCTGAGTAGAGGAAATGGGGCAGGTTGAATTTTAAATCAAATGATCTAATTTACCTAATATTTTAAAGTTGTGTGTCAACTCAAATTCTTGGCTATCATTTTTACCATCTAAATTATGTCTACCCACCCCTTTATTTTTTCAGTTGTGTGCTTAATAATGCAAGTGATGGAACATTTTACTGAGTCTGGGCAGAGATTTCAGCATTCTCTAAAGAAAACTTACACCTAAAAGTAAGTACTGGATATCTTAAGTATAGGAATGATGTCATTGCAAAGTCACTGGTCCTTGAATCACTTACTGAAAGTTTATTATCATAAAACAGTGGTTTTATATATATATATATATGTTTTTTTTTTTTTTACCTCCAATCCACTAGTGTAAAAGACATCTTCCTTTAACTACAGATATGCGGTCCCTAGAAGGCTTGCCTGAGGCCACTGCCTCTCATGATGAGGAACAGTGATTGGCTGACTTCCCATACATTAACATGTTTCCTACAGACGTTGATAAGTGTTAGATTAATGGTGCCATGAGATTTTTGCAATGTATGTTTCCTACATGCTCACTTAAATGGTCTTGAAGTAATTAAATAATTCTAATTTCCTCCCCCTCCTTTTCCTCTGATCTTTCCTTTCCGTTATTTCTCCCTTTCTCTTTTCTTTTTTCTGTAAATCAGGGAGAAGATTCTTCCCCATTTAATTAATCCAGAAGTCACAGTGATGTAAAATAATATTTTTTATATGATATCAAGCCCAAAAGAATAAAAAGTTTAAAAATCCAAGTTATTGCACGGCTAGTTCAAATCCATTACTTTTCTAGCAATATCCCTCTAAAATATTTTTAAGTACTAAAAAAGTATTCTTTTCTTGAGCTATATATTCAGATCCAGATATCTTGCTGTAGCCTCACTGTTCTCTCTGAAATCAGGACTGTAATAACATGATGATTACATATCCTCAAATTGTACATTACAGGCAAATGGGCAGTGTAGTCTTCATCACCAGCAGGTCGTACTATGACATTGACCCCTTTCCATTGTATGGTGACAGTTCTGTGCTCTTCCGTGGCTATTTGGGATAATCATGTGGAAAATCATTATAAATGCTGCATGTTTAATCAAGGAACTACCAGAATTCATGTGTCTTTTAGGTTAGTTTGGAGAAAACCTGAACCCATTCTGAAAACCAACCAGCAATCAATACTAAAAGAGCATATAAGTCTCCTGTGGAAACATTTTGAACAAATATCATGAATACAAAACAATCCAAAAGATATGAATTTCAACACAATCACTGTTTATAAATGTGTATTTTAAATCATGTGTTAATAAAGAAAAATTTCCTCTAATACCGAAAAAAAGTAGACAATTTAATTTTGACTTTTTAGTGCAATAAAAAAATAGAGGAAATATAGCTCAGTTTTACAAATCTAGCCTTTAGGACATTAAACGGAATAGATTTCTATGGATATAGTAACATAGAAGTTCATGGCAAAGCTTTCAAATGTAATAAGATCTGTTGGACTTTTCTGTCGTAAATACAATATATCACCTAAGAAAGTCATTGACTATAGCTGTTCTTTTGATTTTCAATATAACTGAAAGTTAAATGAAAGCTTTTTATCTCGTAAGACAGATTTTTCCCACAGCAGGGCAAAACTTTGAGAAATCTGGGAGCATGATTAGACACCATAATTTTTCCCACACATCAAGTACAAATGATTAAATTATCTTCATGAATATGAGATTATGCATGCAAAATAAACAAATTTAAATGTGTATACAATTACCTGTAATCTGGAAATGAAGTACACGTTGTTCATGAACTGTAATTATTCGCTCTCACACATGGAGATTTTTTTGTGGGGTAACTTTGACTCCTGTTAGAAACAGTTCATGAACTGCTGCTGCTCAAGCTTGCCAGCTTTTATGGCAACACGGCCAAAGATCTTTTTCTGTTCTTCTTTAGAAAGAAAAAAAAAAAAATCAAGGTTTTTAAATCTGTTTGCTCTCACCATAACTTTCAGAGACTTGATTTTATGAGCAATTAAGAGGAATTTTACTCTGTTATAGAAACTATATGAACCTAGAAGGCAGGATGAGTTTTTCATAATTCTCTGTCATTCTTTGCCTCTCCAATAATAAAGACTTCCAGCCAACTAGTAATGGGTTTCTCTTAACACTAATATTTCAACTTTTGACTGTTCTAAATTTCTCTAGTGATAATATCATTTAAAATGTAATTGTTGCGCTCAAATACTTTATTTCCTTAAACTATTAAGTTTTCATGAGAAGCTCATAGAATCTTTTATTTCATGGACCATAAATAAACCAATCCACCACTTCAGCACATTTCTAATTGTAATGCACCACGTAATGTTATAGTCCATTATACAGATGTTTTCTGTTATTGTAAGGTGGCAGACAGTGACATTGAAATGTGTGCTTGCTTTAGAGACAGTGTGAACTCAATCATGAGTCTTAATGTAGTAGTTTTTTTAACTCTAGAAACCCAGATTTATTCAGCCGTGTTTATCTTTCAAGTAAGCTGTTATATTTGAATTCTTGGGAATAACAACCTCGTGAAAGACATGCCCTGATTTCTCTAAGTTAAATACAAATAAATAGATAAGAATGTTTCTCTGATTCAGACTTTACTGTGTATCTTTTTCAAGAGATTTGATAATTGATACTAAGCATACTGTTGATATGGAAAGTCCTTAAGTTACATTCCTTGAGTTTATGGTAAAACAGTGCCTTCCGCCCTGTCATAGTAATAAAAGTAGAATCTGAGGGGTGTTTTTCAGTATATGATTGCAGGTTGTAGTCATCTTTATAAAGTATAGATGAACCCCAAGTACAGATGGAGATATCCCCACTCAAAATGCATGAGGCACAATCTTGTTTCCAAATTAACCTTTTCCTTGGAGAAGAAAGTTTCTAATATCTGAGTTTCCTGCTTATAGACTCAAGTATTGGATGTTAGTAACCCATCCTTTGGTGCCTTGAAAAAAAACAGGCTCACTTTAAGGCCATGACACACTGGCTGCTAACTTTCGGTCAAAATTAAAAGGTTTCAAATGAAAGAACACAGGGAATGCTAGGTTGTCTAAGGAGAGCCCCTGTCAAGTTTTTCATCTCTAACAATAATAAATTGATAACATTGTTATGTGTTTATTAGATATCAGGCACTATGCTGAGGACTTTTTAGGTATCACTTCATTGAATCCTCAAAACAACACAATAATTAATTAACATTCATGGTACACTCAACTAAATGCTATATTTTAATTATTTTATTTAATCCTCAACACAAATGCATAATACTATTATTACTCTCATTCTACTGGTGAGAAAAAGAATGATTATGTAATTTTTCGAAGACCTTTGTAGCAGTTTTCTATTGCTACATAACAAATTACTACAAACAATGGCTTATACCAACACTCATTTATTAGCTTAGGTTCTATAAGTCAGAAGTTTGAGCACCATATGACTTGGGTTCTCTGCTCAGGGTCTCACTAAAGGCTAAAATCAAGGTGTCAGACTGAAAGCTGGTCTGGAAGTTTCGGGTAGAATCTGCTTCTAAGTTTATTCAGGTTGTTGTCAGAGTTCAGTTCCTTGTGACAGGAGGACCAAGGTCCCCACTTACTTGCTGGCTGTCAGGTGGGAGATAATATTTCCTAGGAATTATTCACGTGCCTTGACATTTGTCCTCCACCTGCATTTTCAAAATCAGCAATGGAGAATCTCTCTCTTGTTAAATCCCTCTCACACTTCAAACTTCTGTCACCAGGAAGAACTTTGTCTCTTAAAAGGCTCACCTGATTAGATCAGACCCACTTCCTTTCTTAAAGTCACCCCCACCCCCTCCCCCCCATAGCACAACCTAATCACAGGAGTAATATCTCATCATATTTATACTCTTAGGGATTACACAGAATGTGTACACAGAAAGCAGTAATCTTGAGGGACATTTTAGAATTTTGCCTAAAACAGTCTGCCTAAAACAATCTCTTTAAAACTAATCTTGAGGGACATTTTAGAATTCTGCCTAAAATACTCTTAGGGATTATACAGAATGTGTGCACAGAAAGCAGTAATCTTGAGGGACATTTTAGAATTCTGCCTAAAACAGTCTCATAGTCAATGGGGAACAGATTTCAAACGAAAAATCTCAATTGTCCAAGCCCTAGTTTAGTCATTTTTCAGTTTTAGAAGGGGATAGATTAGGAACCTACAGGTTCTCTAGAGTTGTCTCAAAGGGTGACTGAAAAAGAGATATTTATTTACTTAGTTGTAATCGACATATAACATTATATTAGTTTCAGGTATGTGACATAATGATTTTATATATGCCCATGTTGTGAAATGATCAGCAAAATATATCTAGTTAACATCCTTTACCACACACTTAGAAATTTTTTTCTTATAATGAGAATATTTAATATCTATACTCTTAGAAAGTTTCAAATATACGGTACCATATTATTGACTATGGTTACCATGCTGTACATAACATACCCATGACTGGAACTCTGTAGCATTTGACCACAATCAACAATTTTGCCCACCCCCATCCTCAACCTCTGGAAACCATCAGTCTGTTCTCTGTATCGATGCATATGTTTTTTTGGATTCTGAATATAAGTGAAATCATACAGTATTTGTCTTTCTCTGTTTGACTTTTTTCACTTAACATATGCCCCCATGTTGCCTCAAATAGCAGGATTTCCTTCTTTCTTATGGTGGAATAATATTTCATCGTTTGTGCATGTGTGTATATATAGCACACTTTCTTTATCCATTCATCTGTTGATGAACACTTAGGTTGTTTCCATGTCTTCGCTATTGTAAATAATGCTGCAATGACAAGGGGGTGCAGATGTCTTTCTATGTTGGAGTTTTTGTTTGCTTTAGTGAATACCAAGATTGGAATTGCTGGATGAGAGGGTTATTCTAGTTTTAATCTTTTGAGGAATCTCCACACTATTTTCCATACCGGCTGCACCAATTTACATTTTCCCAACAGTGCACGAGAGTTCCCTTTTCTCCGCAACCTTGCCAACATTTATTATTTTGTGTCTTTTTTATAAGAGCCATTATAAGGTGTGAGGTGATACCTCACTGCAGTTTTGATTTGCATTTCCCTGATGATTAGTGATGCTGAGCATCTTTTCATGTACCTGTTGGCTATTTTATGTATTCTTTGGAAAAATGTCTATTGTGATCTGCTGCCCACTTTTTAATTGGATTGGTTGTGGGTTTTTTCCTACTTTATTTTGTTTGTTGTCTTTGGCTATTGAGTTGTATGAGTTTTTAAATGTATTTGGGGCATTAACCCCTTATCAGATATATGCTTTGCAAACATTTTCTCCCATTACATGTGTTGCCTTTTCATTTTGTTGATCGTTTCCTTTACTGTACAGAGCTTTTTAGTTTGATGTAGTCCCACTTATTTATTTCTGCTTTTATTGCCTTTGCTTTTGGTGTCAAATACAAAAAATCATCAAAGAAACTGATGTCAAGGAGCTTATGCCCCATGTTTTCTTTAAAGAGTCTTATGGTTCCAGGTCTTATGTTCACATCTTTAATCCATATTGAGTTGATTTTTTTATACAGTGTAAGACAGTGGTCCAGTTTTCCCATCATGATTTTTTAAACAGACTCTCCTTTTCCCATTGTATATTCTTGCCTCCTTTGTTGTAAATTAATTGGCCATATATGCATGGGTTTAGTCCTGGGCTCCCTATTCTATTCCACTGATCTATGTATCTGTTTTTACAGCAAAACCATACTGTTTTAATTACTATGTCCTTTTAATATAGTTTGAAATCAGGAAGTATGATGCCTCCAGCTTTATTCTTCTTTCTCAAGATTTCTTTGGCTATTGGAATCTTTTGTGATTCCATACAAATTTTAGGATTATTTTATTCCTATAAAAACTGGGGGCTTCCTTGGTGGTGCAGTGGTTGAGTGTCTGCCTGCTGATGCGGAAGACACGGGTTCGTGCCCCGGTCCAGGAAGATCCCACGTGCCGCAGAGTGGCTGGGCCATGCAGGCGTGAGCCTGTGCATCCGGAGTCTCTGCTCCGTAACGGGAGAGGCCACAACAGAGGCCCGCGTACCGCAAAAAAAAAAAAAAAAAAATTGGTATTGGAATTTTGATAGGAATTTCATTGAATCTGTAGATTGCTTTAGGTAGTTTGGATATTTTAACAATGTTAATTCTTCCAACCCACAAGCATAGAATATCTTTCCATTCATCTGTGTCTTCTTTAATTGCTTTCTTCTATGTGCCATAGTTTTTGGTGTATAGGCCTTTCATCTCCTTAGTTAAATTTATTCCTAAGAATTTTATTCTTTTTGATGCCATTGTAAATGAGATTGTTTTCTTAATTTCTCTTTCTGATAGTTTGTCATTAGTGTATAGAATTTTATATATTGACTTTGTATCCAGCAACTTTACTGAATTCATTTATTAGTTCTAACAGTTTTTTGTTGGAGTGTTTAGGGTTTTCTGTACATAATATCATGTCTTCTGCAAATAGAGACAGTTTTACTACTTTTTTCTGACTTGAATGCCTTTTCTTTTCCTTGCCTAATTGCTCTGGCTAGGACCTCCAGTACTATGTTGAATAAAAGTGGCAAGGTTGGGCATCCTCATCTTGTTCCTGATGTTAGAGCAAAAACTTTCAGCTTTCCACCATTAAGTATGATGTTAGCTGTGGGCTTGTCTTTTTTATGTTGAGACATATTTGCTCTCCACCCACTTTGTTGAGAGTTTTTATCATAAATGGATATGAATTTGTCAAATGTTTTTTCTGCATCTAATGAAATGATAATGAATTTAACCTTCATTTTGCTAGTGTGGCTTATCGTGTTGATTGATTTGTAGATGTTGAACCATTCGTGCATCCCTGGAATAAATCCCACTTGATCATGGTATTTGATTCTTTCAGTGTATTGTTGAATTCAGTTTGCCAATGTTGTGGATGTTTGCATCTATGTTCATCAGGGACACTGGCCTGTAATTTTCTTTTCTTGAGGTGTCTTTGTCTGGTTTTGGCATCCAGGTAATGCTAGCCTTATAAAAAGAGTTTGGAAGTATCCCCTTTCCTATTTTTTGGTAAAGTTTGAGAAAGATTGGTATTAATTCCTCCTTGACTGTTTGGTAGAATTCACCAGTGAAGCCATCTTGTCCTGGACTTCTGCTAGTTGGGAGGTTTTTGATTACTGATTCAATATCCTTAGTAATCAGGTTACAGGCATAATTCATTGTATTGTGCTTTGCTTTATCATGTTTTGCAGATATTGCACTTTTTTACAAACTGAAGGTTTGTGGCAATCCTGCATCAGGCAATCTATCAGTGCCATTTTTCCTATAGTATTTTCTCACTTCATGTCTCCATGTCACATTTTGGTAATTCTCAAAATATTTCAAAGTTTTTCATTATTATATTTGTTATAATAATTTGTGACTAGTGATCTTTGATGTTACTGTCTTGATTTGCTGAATGCTCAGATGATGGTTAGCATTTTTTAACTATAATGTATTTTTTAATTAAGGTAAGTAAATTGTTTTTTTAGGCATAATGATATTGCACATTTAATAGACTACAATATAGTGTACACATAACTTTTATATGCACTGGAAAGCAAAAAGAAAATGTGTGATTTGCTTTATTGCAATTTTGCTTTATTGTGGTGGTCTAGAACCGAAATGGCAGTATCTCTAACTTATGCCTGTATTCAGATTTTCTGTTTCATCGTGACACAGACTTAAAAGTTTGTATGTTTATAAGAACTTATCCGTTTCTTAGGTTATCCAATTTGTGGGTTTATGAATGTTTATAGTTGTCCCTTATGTACCTTCGTATTTCATTGGTGTCACTTTACTATCTCCTCTTTCATTTCTGATTTTATTTATTTGAGCCCTCTCTCTTTCTTTCTTGGTGAATCTAGGTAAAGCTTTTTCTGTCTTTTTTTAATATTTTCAAAGAATCAGCTCTTGTTTCATTAATCTTTTCTCTTTTTCTTGGTCTTTATTTCATTTATTTCCTCTCTGATCTTTGTTATTTTCTTTCCTCTATTAACTTTGGGATTCATTTGTTCTCCTTTTTTTAAAATTTATTTATTTTAATTTATTTATTTTTGGCTGCATTGGGTCTTCATTGCTGCACATAGGCTTTCTCTACTTGTGGCGAGCAGGGGCTACTCTTCGTTGCAGTGCACGGGCTTCTCATTGCAGTGGCTTCTCTTGTTGTGGAGCACAGGCTCTAGGCACACGGACTTCAGTAGTTGCAGCACTTGGGCTGAGTAGTTGTGGCTCATGGGCTCTAGAGTGCAGGCTCAGTAGTTGTGGCACACGGGCTTAGTTGCTCCGCGGCATGTAGGATCTTCCCAGACCAGGGCTCAAACAAGGTGTCCCCTGAATTGGCAGACAGATTCTTAACCACTGTGCCACCAGGGGAGCCCCGTTTGTTCTTCTTTTTCTAGTTTTCTTAGGTGTAAAGTTAAATTGTTTGAGATTTTTCTTATTTCTTGCAGTGGGCCTGTATTGCTATGAACTTACCTCTTAGAACTTCTTTTGCTGCATCACATAAATTTTGGTATGCTGTATTTCCATTTTCATTTGTCTCAAGGCATGTTTTAATTTCTCCTTTGACATCTTCATTGACGCATTGGTTGTTTAGTAGTATGCTGTTTAAGCTTGCATATTCATGAATTTTTCCATTTTCTTCTTGTAATTGACTTCTAGTTTCATTCCGTTGTGGTTGGAAAAGAGGTTGATATTATTTAACTCTTCTTAAATTTATTAAGACTTGTTTTGTGGTCCAGCCTATGATCTCCCCTGGAGAATGTTCCATGTGCACCTGAGAAGAATGTGTATTATGCTGCTTTTGGATGGAATGTTCTGTGTATATCTGTTAAGTTCATCTGATCCAACGTATCATTTAAAGATGGTGTTTCCTTATTGATTTTCTGTCTGGATGATCTATCCAGTGATGTTAAGTGTGGGGTATTAAAGTCCCCTATTATTATTGTATTGCTGTCTATTTCTCCCTTTAGGTCTGTTAACATTTGCTTTATATATTTAGGTGCTCCTATGTTGAGTGCATAAATATTTACAATTGTTATATATGTTTGTTGAATTGATCCCTTTATTGTTATGTAATGCCCTTCTTCATCTCTTATTATGGTCTTTGTTTTAAAGTCTATTTGTCTGATATAAGTATAGGTACTTTAGCTTCCTTTTGGTTTCCGTTTCCATGAAACATCTTTTTCATCCCTTCATTTTCAATCTGTGTATGTCCTTCTATCTGAAGTAGGTCTCTTGCAGACAGCATATAGATGGTTATTTTTTATTTAATCCACTTAGCCACTCTGTGCCTTTTGATTGGAGAATTGAGTCCATTTATATTTGAAGTAATTATTGATAGGTATGTACTCATTACCATTTTCTTACTTGTTTTCTCCCTGTTTTGAAGTTCCCGTTTCTTTCTTCAGTTTCTATCTTTCTTTGTTGTTTGATGACTTTCTTTAGTGGTGCACTTAAATTTCTTTCTCATTATCTTTTGTGTATCTACTATAGGTTTTTGTTTTGTGGTTACAATGAAGCTTCATTATAACAACCTATATTTTAACAGTCTATTTTAAGTTGTTAACAACTTAAGGTGAACACATTCTAAAGCTCTATATTTTTACTCTCTTCTGCAGTGTTTATTTTTTTGATATCACATTTTACTTCCTTAATCTTGTGTATCCCTTAATTATTGTAGTTATAGTTTTTGCTATTTCTGTCTTTTATCCTTCATTTTAGCTTTATAAGTGATTAATCTACTACCTTTACTATATATTTACCTTTACCAGTAAGATTTATATTTTCATATGTTTTCTTGATTCTAATTAGCACTCTTTCCTTTCAGCTTAGAAAAGTCCCTTTAATATTTTTTGTAAGACTGTTTTGGTGGTGGTGAACTTATTTAGTTTTGCTTGTCTGAAAAACTCTTTACTCCTCCTTTAATTCTCAATGATAACTTTGCCAAGTAGAGTATTCTCAGTTGGAAGTGTTTTTCTTTCAGCACTTTGAATATATCTTGCCACTCCCTTCTGGCCTGTAAAGTTTCTGCTGAAAAATCTGCTGATGGTCTCATGAAGATTTCTTTGCATGTAACAAGTCTTTTTTTTTTTCCTTGCTGCTTTTACGATTCTTTCTTTGTCTTTAGCTTTTGGTTCTTTATGTCTTGGTGTTTGTCTCTTTGGTTTTTTTTATTTGGAACCATCTGAGCTTCCTGGATCTGTATATCTGTTTTCTTCCTCAGGCTAGGAAAATTTTCAGCTATTATTTCTTCAAGTAAGTTTTCTGCCCCTTTCTCCCCATCTTCTTTTTCTGGAACCCCTATAATATGATATGTCCCATAGGTCCCTTAAGCTAGCTTTAGTTTTTTAAATTCTTTTCTCTTTTTTGCTGCTGTGATTGAGTTCCATTTCCCTGACTTCAAGTTCACTGATCCTTCCTTTCACTTCACCTAGTCTGTTACTAAAGGGGTTCCTTTTGTATATTTTTCAGTTCAATTATTTCATTCTTCAGCTCTGTAACTTTTCTTTGGTATTTTCTTATATTTGTTTTGTCTTTATTGAATTTCTCACTGTGTTCATCCATTCTTTACCCAAGTTCTGTGAGCCTCTCTGTGACAATTCCCTTAACACTTTATCAGGTAAATTACTTATCTCCATTTCATTAGTTTTGATGTTGCTTTTTCCTGAGCTTTTATCTTGTTTTTTTGTTTGGAACATAATCCTTTCTTTCTGTGTATTAGATGAAACAGTGACCTCTCCCAGACTTGAAAGAGTAGCCTTGTGTAAGAGATGAAGCTTATTATTTAACCTTACTCTAGTTCTTTGCTTTCTCTCCAGCCATTGTGATTATCCAAGCAGACTATTTTATTTTTAATATCTCCCAGTTGTTGAGAGTGTGTTAAGACCTATCAGTGTCTCAAAAGAACGTGGGGAGGGATTTCAGTCAGCTCCTAGATTCAGCCTTATTGGAAGCTAGACCCTCAGGAAACAGCTTTTAAAATATGCAAATATATACAGTCCTTTGGGACCACAAGCATAAGCCCTGCTGGCCACCAGACCAGGTGATTTGGAGGTGTCTCCTGGCTACAGTTGCAAAAACTGGGGCCACAGAGGAATGTATACACTCCAGTCTGGCAGATACTGTCAAGCTGTTGTGAGATAGAGGGAGGACATAAATATGATGTCCCCTAGCCTGTGTTTCCTGAGAGCACCTCTGCAGGCCTCTAGAGTTGCACCAGCCCAGAAGCCTACCCCTCAGACCAAAAATCTATAACAAGAAAATAGTCCTCTCTCACAGAAAGACAGGGTGTGTTTCAATCTGCTGTCTGTGCAGTGTCCTGAGAGTGGTAGTCTGCCAAGAACTGTCTCTCTGATTTTTACAGTCCTGTGAGACCCAGCAATGAAAGCCCCCGGCCACAAAACCCAGGTGTTCTCTTGAGTGGCAGCCATAATACTGAGGCCCCAGACAGAAAAACCAAGGCACCAGATATGTGTAAGAGCTCCCCTCTGAGAGATGCTGGCACTGTAGAGCACAGTAGAGGCAAAGTTCAAAGATAGCATCCATCTTCCAAGGTCTCTGGAAAGGTTTACAGTCAGCCCTTAGATATGTGTTTAATTAGAAGCCTTCCCCTCAGGCTGCAGCTATAATGAAAAGCCTATAAGCTTCTTCACAGAAAGGCTGAGCTTCTGGGACTGTTGCCTCTTGCTATGCCCAAGAGCCTTAGCTATTTAAGAATACTCTCTCCATGCATGATGGTCCTGTAAGAGCTGCGAGTGTAAACCCCACTGGCCACTAGAACCAGGCAATGTAGAGGTGTCCCCTGGCAGCAGCTGCAAAAATTGGGCACAAAACAGGGTATAAGCTCCTCTTCGGGAGATGTTGGTGAGCTGGAGCAAGGCAGAGGGAAAGTGCAAAGATTCATTAAGAGCAAGTATGCCAGAGCTACTAGAGAATGGACTTGAGGATATGGGGAGGGGGAAGGGTAAGCTGGGACAAAGTGAGAGAGTGGCATGGACATATATACACTACCAAACCTAAAATAGATAGCTAATGGGAAGCAGCCGCATAGCACAGGGAGATCAGCTCGGTGCTTTGTGACCACCTAGAGGGGTGGGATAGGGAGGGCAGGAGAGAGGGAGACGCAAGAGGGAAGAGATATGGGAACATATGTATATGTATAAGTGATTCACTTTGTTATAAAGCAGAAACTAACACACCATTGTAAAGCAATTATACACCAAGAAAACAAAAGAAAAAAAAAAAAAGAGCAAGTATGCCAGACCAAAAGCCTGATCCTCAGGCCAAAGCTCCTGGACAAGTAAATGGGCCCCTTTCTCAGGAAGACTGGGGATATGTTTTAGTCGACTATCTGTGCCATGCTTTGGAGGTGGTAATCTGCCAAGAAATCTCTCTGATTATTACAGTCTCATTGGACCCAGGGACACAAGTGCCCCTGCCGTCCAGATCCAGATGATCAAGAGGCATTCCCAGGGCTGCAGCTACAAAAACCAGGGCACCAGACATGTGTAAAATCTCCCCTCTGGGAGATACTGGCACTGTGGAGTATGGCAGAGGGAGAGCGTGAAGATGGCACTCACCAAAGAAAAAGAAAAAAGCACCTTCCAATGTGGAGAAAATGGAACCCTCCTACACTGTTGATGGGAAAGTAAATTGGTGCAGCCACTATGCAGAACACTATGGAGGTTCCTTAAAAAACTAAAAATAGAACTACTATATGGCCCAGCAATCCCACTACTGGGCATATACCCTGAGAAAATGGTAATTCAAAATGAGTCATGTACCACAGTGTTCATTGCAGCACTATTTACAATAGCCCGGAGATGGAAACAACCTAAGTGTCCATCGACAGCTGAATGGATAAAGAAGATGTGGCACATATATACAATGGAATATTACTCAGCCATAAAAAGAAACGAAATTGAGTTATTTATAGTGAGGTGGATGGACATAGAGTCTGTCATACAGAGTGAAGTAAGTCAGAAAGAGGAAAAAAAATACCGTATGCTAACACACATATATGGAATCTAAAAAAAAGATGGTTCTGAAGAACCTAGGGGCAGGACGGGAATAAAGACTCAGATGTAGAGAATGGACTTAAGGATACGGGGAGGGGGAAGGGTAAACTGGGACAAAGTGATAGAGTGGCATTGACATATATACACTACCAAATGTAAAATAGATAGCTAGTGGGAAGCAGCCACATAGCACAGGGAGATCAGCTCAGTGCTTTGTGACCACCTAGAGGGGTGGGATTGGGAGGGTGGGAGGGAGATGCAAAAGGGAGGAGGTATGGGGATATAAGTATACATAGAACTGATTCACTTTGTTATACAGCAGAAACTAACACAACAATGTAAAGCAATTATACTCCAATTAAGATGCTAAAAGAAATAAAATTTTAAAAAAAAAGGCACCCTCCAGCTTTAGCTATGTAGAGAGAGAGTGCAAAAATGGTTCCCACCAGCTCTTCTGTTCCCAGAAAGTTTCCCAACAGGACCCTGCCCCTCAGGCCTACACTTTTAAGATTGGCAAATGAATCTCTTTGTCATAAAGTCTAGGCATTTTTCAAATGGCTGCTTCTGCCCTGGACCCTGGGGTGAGTGTGTGCATGAACCCTTTAAGAGCAGTTTCTCAGTTTGCTTCAGCATTTTGGGTCTTATGGCCACAATCTCTGTTGCTTTCAAAACCAGATGATTTGGGGGCTTGTCTGACAGGTGCAGATCTTAAAAGTTGGGGTGCCTGATGTGGGGTATGAACCCTTTGCCCCTCAGGGAGAAGCTGTGGGTTTGTGATTTCCCTCCTGAATGTGGGTCTTTCCAGGGGTTTATGGAAAGACCACATCTCTGCCTCTTCTACTTGCCTTTGTGTGACCCTTTTCTTGTTTGCTCGTTGGAGGAGTTTCTCAGTTGTTTTTCAGAGGAAATTTTTCCATATGTAGCTGTAGATTCAATGTCCATGGCAGGAGGTGAGTTCAGGATCATCGTATGTCACCATTTGGGACCACCTCTCCTGCATGAGTTTTTGTGGGGTTTTTTTAAGAGTTGTTATGTCAGAAAACTGGTTTACTGGCATGTCAGATTTACTTTGCCCAATATTGTTTTAATTTTTGTTTAAGGAAGACTAGAATAGTTGTTATACCTGTGCTAGAGTAGTCCTAATTTTAATGCATGGCCTTTCTGGGAAATCAGTTGAACATTCAGGATGTTCAATAAGGTCTCTTCACTCCGGCTTGTCAGAACTTTAGCACTTCGTAGCACAGGATCACCTGCAGAAACTCTGCTCAGCTCAAAATTCACCAGTGGCTGTTCTCTACCAGGCTTCACTTTTTAGCCAAATGCTCAAGGGGACTTTCATAAAGACTGTGGAGCTCTTTCTCCGCACAGCTTTCCCCAGTCTGGGATCTGCATACCTGATCCTCAAATTTCTAACACCTCTGCAGTGCTAAATCCAATCACTGTATCTTCTACCAAGGGAACTGAAGATTTGTGTTTGGGTCTACTTTTCTGTGCCATAATATGGAGAAAGCCCTCAGCAGAAGGGCAGCGTAAATGTGGAGTTCACTTCATGTACTTCCCTTTCTCAAGGATCTCTGCTCTACAGTAGAGTCTCTCTATTGCCTAAAAATAATTACTTCATGTATATTGGCCAGAATATATGTATTATCTAGTTGTATAATTGTTTTAAACAGGAGTATAAGTCTAATACCTATCACTTCCTCATGGCCAGAATTCAAATTTTTTTCTACAATGTTCTTAATTTTATCTCCAGTCCAATCTCATGAGGAAACAAATGGCTAAGAGTAATTTGTCTATATTAGTTAAATGTGTGGGCCTTGGAAATAGCATTCCTAGGCTCAAATTTTGGTGTGGCCATTTCTGAGTTGTAATACTTGGGCAAGTTACCTAATCTTTCTGTGCCTCAGTTTCTTCATTTATAAAATGTGAATAGTGATAGTTCCTAACTCGAAAGTTCTAGTGGAAGTTACACAAATTAATATATGATGGAAGAACTAAAGTGTTACAATTACCCATACCTAACATAGGCTTCTATGGCCAAATAAAAATAACACACGCAGGCAAATTGTTACTACCATGACTTTATCACACATATAACCAAGTCCTTATATTCTGTTCCCCAAGGAGAATTTTCCAATAGGGAAGAAAATGAAATAATTGATCTTTAAGGTATTTGGTCTAGGCAACAACTTATTGGTTGGTATTTCTGTTCTCCTGACCTTCCACAATGTGGAATAAGTACACTCGAGATGATCATGGTTAAGGTAGGGAAGTGGGGATACCAACCATTGTACTGAATGTTATTTCAGCCATCTTCTACAGAACAAATAAATGCTAGAATTAAATGAAGACTTAGCTTCCATACAATACAGTTTGTGCTTTTGTTTAAGAACTGTGCATTTGTTTATCTAATCCACTTATGTTACAAATTGCCATGGGGGTTAAGCCTTTAGAAAGTAATCCTATGTGAATGCTTCTCCAACATTTAATTCTCCCTCAACCCAGATTATTTTTTTACTTCTGCAGTTCTGTAAGTCCTCCTCCACAGTCAGGACAATGTATCTCCTCGAAGGAAATTGGAATATGTCTCCATCATTTATTGGGTATCACAAACTTTTGCATCAGTTTCAAGTAGTTGCAAATGGAATCTTCACTTACGCCAGCTTCTTCCCCTTAACAAGGGAGAGAGTGACTTCTGTTTCTCTTGGACATGGGGAGATATCTTTGCTCATATACCACTGCTATGGCCATGTTACTTCTTAGAGTACCTGATGACTATAATAACTTCATACAATAAATGAGATTTTTTTCCCAAAGACCACCTTGATCAGTCTACATGAGGCTGGTGGGGAAAATAATTTTCCACCTCTTAACATGACTTTTACACTTCTATTTATAAAATAGTAATTCTATTCTGCAATGTGCCCATCTTCTAGCCAGGCTCCCACCCAGTTACACCGAGAGATAGTGCCTCTGCTTGAACCTTCCAAATGGGAGGGACCACACTCACATTGTTTCTTGCTGTGAACCTCTCATTTCCACTCTAATAGCAGGCACATGTGTTTCACTTCACCGGGCTTCACATCTCTCTTCTCCAACAGCAACCACACGCATAGAGGTCAACCCTTAATCTTCAACCCTTCCTTCTCTACTGACTCCTTCCCATCAATATTTAACATGTTTAAGCCTTTCTCATCTAAAAAAAAAAAAAAAAACCACTAATTCTAAAATGTTATTGATGGATATGAAACACCTGTTCTTCCCGCCTTTTTGTAGCACAGCTTTTTGAAAGTTTTCTTTGTAGTCTTCAGTCACTCCACACACACTCATCAACCTACTGCCCTCTGGGTGTTGTCCCAGGTTTACTGTTCACATTGGTCTCTTCTACTCATCCTGGAAGCATTGCAGTTTCCCAAGCGTATACTATGTCTGCTTGCTCCAAGCCTTTTTATACCCTGTTCCCTTTCCAGAACACTCTTGCTGCTATTGGTCCAAATTCTTTATATAATAGAAACTATTTTTAACCAAGATCATCATTGGTAATTCCAGTGTTCCTTTTCAGTCATTTCTGTAGCGTTTGATGCTGTTGAAATACTCTCTTCCTCTAGGCCTGTGAGTCTGTCCTCTTGATACTCATCCTCCCTCTGGCTATAACTGTGTTCCCTTCACAGGCCCCTCTACTTGCTCTAGTTAAATATTGGTGTTCCTTTAGCTTTGATCCTAATCCAGTTCCATGAACAATGTTATTCTCTTTCAGCTTCAACTGTCATCACCATCACGCTTTCAAATCTCTTCCCTATTTTATGTCTCTCTAAAATTTCAGAGTAATATATCCAAATGCTTCCTGGACATTTATGCTTATAAGTTTACAGCCACCTCAAGCTTACAAAATCAAAAACTAAACTCCTTACTCATCCGTGGCTGCAACTTCTCATTTGTCACCTAAGTGAATGTCACAGTCGTTTTCCTGATTACCTAAATCAGAATCCTGAGTATAAACCATGACTCATTTTTATCCTTCTCCATATATAATCAATGACTAAAATCAGTCAATTCTTCATCCATTATATATTAACATTCTGTTCATGTTTCTTCATTTCCACTATTATCCCTTTAATCAAAGTTATTGTCACCTCTTAACTAGATAATACTAGTGTAAGTACCAGTTGCTCTTTCTGCCTCATTTGGCCCTTGCAATACATAATGCTGCCTCAAAGAGCTTTCATAAGTGCCAACTTACATCTGCCATTCCCCAGCCCAAAAGCTTTCTACGGCTCTTCCCTGTGCTAAGGAAAAGTCCAAACTCCATATCACCCTAACATGGTATGGATATGGCCTAATCCCTGCTTATTGTTCCAGGTTTATTTCTCACATTGGTCTCCTCCACTCGTCTTCTAAGCATCAGCCATACAGAATTTATTTCAGTTCCCTGAGCATGTATTATGCCTGCTTGCCTCCAAGCCTTCTCATGTGCTATTCCCTCTTTCTAGAAAACTCTTTTCACTAGTCACCCCCATTCATCAGGCTAATCCTCCTGTAGATTTCAGATCTCTCTTTGTATGTTCCTTTTCTGTGGAAATTTTCTGTAATCCCCTGAGCGATCTGGGGTATCCATCCCATGTATTCCTATTACACCCTGCAATTTCCCTGTAAGGGACATATATTATCTGCCTTTCCTATAAATAATAAATAACATGACTATGGCACCTGTATCTTTCTTGTTTGCCGTTGTGCTCCAGTACCAGGCACAATGTATGGCATATAAATATATGTTGAAATATGAATGAATGAATATATACATTAAAAATTCCTTAGCAAAATATTTTTAAGTGCCTTCATATTCTTCACCTTGCTGGTGTTTTTGGTCTTATCATCTCCACACAGCCCACTATAGTATGTTACCCAAGCACTTATGGTTTTCCAAGGAGATTGTATTCTCTGCTACCTCTATGCATTTGCATATCCCAATACCCCTCTCTGGAATGTCCCCACATACCCTCTTCTAGATCACTCATCTGAGCCTTCAACTCTTCCACAAACCAATTTTTCCAGAATTCACTGATATATTATGCTCTGGGTTCCCAACACCTGTAGGAGCGTTTATGTATTATAACACTTTTCACTGGTGCACCAATAGGATTTTTCTCCTCCAAGCTAAAGGAAATATTTTTGTATATCTTTTTACCAAACATCTAGCAGAGAAGCTAGCAAATTACTAGCAGAAGAACTAAGTACTGCTTATTAAATGAAAGAGGGAAAGAAAAATCAGTCACTTGTATACTCTTCTAGTAGCCTGATGAGAGCAGATAAATTTGGCCCTTAACCTAAAATGTCTGAAAGTCAATTCTCAGGGAACATTCAATCAAATAAAAATTATATATTAGTATGTCTTACATTCCATGTTCATTAAGGGCAAATTTTGTTGAGCCATTTCTTCATAGTCAATTTAAAAAATTATATTTTAGAAATGAGTGGTAAATCATAACCCCTGAGAAATCTTACCTGATTTGAATAAACCAAATAGCTTTGCTAACTTCATTGTCTTAATAGAAATTCTGCTTCCAACTGTATTCACATTAGATGAAATGGAAGGCCAAAGGCTTCATTTATTCAACTACTCACCTGTTCCTCAGCATGAACTTGATGTTAACCAAATTTTTCAGGAAGAAAAAAGTATCTTATTTTGGTTTTGATTTTTAGATATTTTAACATTTCTGCTTTTTCAAAAAATATTTTAACAACAATATTGCCCTAAAAAGAGAAGCAAAATGTATACAACAACACATGCATCAAATCAGTTTTTTATACTCTTAATATAAAAACTAAGGAGGTTAACATTCAGATAATTATTACATGAGTTCTTAGAGGAATAGCAGAGAAGTAAGGTTGTGATAACATCTAGATTTCCTTTCATGTAAAAGTCATTTATTTGTTGTTTTGCTGAAGCATTTTCTTAAGAGCTATCATGTTTTAAAATTACTACACAATCCAGTTTTAAGCTTATAATGTTACAAAATTGAAGAGAGAAAATAACGCATAAAGTGCCTGTGATATCTTTATGTGTAAGTTTGAGAATCATTAAGTAGCTGTCACTCTTTCCCAGCATCAATTACTCTGCTCTGGATTTACTTACTCCACTCTGTATAATGAGCCCCCAGAGCACGTTGCATCACAGGGGAAAGCACACATTCTTCACTTGCGGTCAGTGGGATGTGGTTAATTTGAAATCACTTAAACTATTATATCTGTCAAGTGCAGTTGTTTTATTTTCAATTCACATCAGTGTTTTAGTATGCATGTCAGTTACTGGGTCAAACTGGCAGATTAATTTAGGGGCATTCTGTTGCAATGCTCTTTATCACTACCATCAAATGCAGGCCACTGTTGAAAGTTAATACCTGCCCGTTAAAATTGATTGCCAAAGATATCACACTTAATGTAAACAACAATGTATAGATAAGAAGATGGTGCTAAATTAGAGATTATGGCTCACAGTTCCTATAGTATGGGGGCATTCAGTGATAGAAAATATTTCAGGAAAATTGGACTTCGAAAGCAACAAGATGCTGAAAGAAAACTTCAGAATGCTCTAAGAAACCTGGAAAACCTGGTGGGGCTTTTTGTATTATTTTAACCTGTTATATTTGCTATAGGCAGGATTTGAAATAGTGTGTATGTGTGTAAATATATGTGTGTATATGTATATAAATATTGAGAGAGAGAATATGAAGCTATTTCAAGACAATTATTTAAAGGTGAATATTGCATTGATGTAAACAGTCTAGGTTGGACTTGGAAAAAGCAGAAGTAAGGATGCTGCAACACTAGCTTAGTCTATCCCATTAATAAATAGCCAGGAATTAATAAAAAGTAATAGCATTGAAATAAACATTTGGGAAATATACTATCACAATACCATACATACCGTATTAGTAAATATTATTTTTGCCAGATGTAGCCAGGCTTTCATCATTTTATAATACTGCTAACTAAGCATTTGAAGACCTATGACTTTCTTGGAGGTTTCATAAATAAGGTAAAGCCCTGATTAATAGTACCTGGGTCGCAAAGATACAAAATTCAAAAAACAATAATAAAAACTGATCAGACACCAAAAAGTTTCATTTCCTCAAAAAGGAAGAACTATATACTCTGGAAACAGTTCTTTGAAGTTATACCTCTTTTATGGAAGTTGTAGGACAGCAGGAAATAGAGCATTGCCTTTATTCACTGGCACCCAGAAAACTGTAACCTTCAAACATCTGTGTGAAACTAGAAGTCACACACACAAAAAAACAAGCACAGCTGAAGAAGACCCAGAGATGCACATATAGAAGAAACCCACATGAAACCTTCTGACCATGGCAGAAACTTCAAAAGGTCTTGCTTTGAAACACTACGTAATACTGCATCAAGCATGAGAGAGCAAAGTATTGCTGGTAGAAAGTAGTGAGATCTTTGCTATCTGGGGAGTGTGAGTCAGAATCTAACCCATTTTTATATCACTTTCTTGACACTTTAGAACCATGAGTTTTGATCCTTTACAATACACATCTTTTAAAAACTCATGTATTTCTGATCTAGTAAGTAAATCACAAGCTGCAGTACAACAAAAATGGTAGCTCTAAATTAAAACTATTAACAACAAAAAAAAAACTTACCTTTCTCATTAAGTTCTGAAACACATGAGTTCTACCTGTGTGTTCTTTGGGGAATATGTTTTTTATACCCTGAATTATTCGGTTAGCTAAAAGTTGGGAAAAGCAACCAAAATTTTGCTTTTCTTGAAAGTCTTTCTAGCCAGTTTGACACTGAAGATTACATTCTAGTGACTAGTGCAAAAGTATATACTTACGGAAAACAAAAGCATTTAAAAGTAAATAGCTTTCAGACTACCTTGACCCTATAGTTAATGATCAGGTTGCTAGGTTAAAAGTGGTTAATGGAAAATATCTTCATTTTGAAGTCAACACAGTTATATTTGAGAGTTCCTAACGAGTTTCTGTTCATGTGTGTTTCTGTGGAAACTAGTTATTAATCAGTAGGATAATAATTGGTATATAACATTACAAAGGGTTTCATAGTCAGGTTTGAAAAGCACAAGATTAATCTATTAAACTGCTTTTTATGTTTGGTATGGTTTTACTGTGCTAATATGCACATATATGATCATAGGACACTCTTTTGTAGATCCCACATAAAGGATACTTTGGGGCATTATACATACACATCTAGTACTAGTGCTAAATATAAGGGTTAACTTAAGTTGTTGCATTATCTCTAGCCCAGCTATTCTCAAACAGTGTTATTCATTAGAATAACACTGAGGCTTTACATAAAAATGCCTGGAACACATCTCATATCTATTGAAGAGGAGCATTGGGGATAGGGTCTTTAGTTGTATGTTTATAAAAAGCTTTATGGATGGTTCTAAAGTGAACCCCTATTTAAGAAACACTGCTGTAAATATTTTTACTTGTTTCTCCAATTTTTATCTCCACTTATATCTCTATATCTCTTATATTTAATCATGTTGTCTTATATTTTGTAGCTCAGTAGTCTTCCGTTGCAAGCCAAATGAACATAGCAATATTCTAGAAAGTCTTTTTGGATTGAAGTATAGTTGATTTACAGTGTGTTAATTTCAGCTGTACAGCAAAGTGATTCAGTGATACATATATAGACATGCTTTTTTATATTCTTTTCCATTATGGTTTATCATAGGATATTAAATATAGTTCCCTCTGCTATACAGTAGGACCTTGTTTTTATCCATTCTGTATATAATAGCTTACATCTGCTATTGAAAGATGTAGAAAAGTCTTTAGAAAGTCTTAAATGAAAGTATACAACTATTTAACAAGAATATTTGTGATAGTAGATACTAAGATCATATTAATCCATGAAAGTTGCTGCTATAATAAGTAATTTAATATGAAATAAAAATAATATGGAAGAAAAATACAATTTCTCTAGTAACTAAATACCCTCCCTCCTTTAAAATCCAACTGAATGCTTACCGTCTTTTATACTCTCTTCTATTTTCACAAAGCTCTGATCACTTATCTCACTTTTATTTTATTTTTTTATTTTAAAATAATTGCATTTGTCTACCATTTTGGAATTTAAAAAAATCACAGACCCTCATATTTAAGAAGGATCTTAGTGATCATTTACTATATCTTCCAAGCCCCTGCTGGAATATTTTCTAAAATACTTCTTAGTCTTGGCTGTATGAATCTCATTGTATATATTTTTGTTTTGTTTTATCTCTATTAGCATTATAAGAACCACTCCTATTTCTTTTCTAGCTTTATCAGATGCAATTAATGAATGTTGTTGACTGAAAAGCAAATGAATTAGTGTTCTATAGCATTCACTGTTTTGCTCTTCAGTTTTTTTTTTCCATTATCAAAATGTATTAATGGACTTTAATTTTTGAGTGCTTAACTTAAAAATAAATAATAAGATGATGAGGAAATAAAGTCATGATTTTATCATCTACTTGTTAACAGCCAGGATGTTTTGTTGCCAGTGATAGCAACCTAACTCAAAGTACTTTAATCAAATATGGAAGGCATTTCTTCTTAAATGAAAAACCATGGCTAAGGCATTGGTAGGATTGTATCCAAGTGTCCAAAAAAGGCATCAGTAATCTTTCTCTCCTTCTCTGAGCCCACGTTTTCTGGGGTTGTCATTTTTCTCAGACTGGCTCTCCCCACTTACTAACAAAGATGGCCAACCAGCAGCTCTAAGCTCTAACCTTTCTTGACCACTCCAGATGCAAAATAAGACATCATGACCAAAATGCCCAGCAGAAATTCTGGCATTGACTTTTACTGGCTCAGCTTCAGTTACAGACCAATCCCTGAGCCAATTATTATAGATGGTGTTGGTAGGATATTCTGATTGGCCAGATGATTATGCCCAGATCTGCCCCCAAATCCCATTAAGGTGATCAGTGGTTGACAGATCTTTTCTCAGTGGAAATGAGGTATACTATTACCAAAAAAAGGAAGGGGTGCTGAGTAGATGATAGTCAGGAAGGGCTTTTGAAATTTCTAGCAGTTTTGACCTTTATTCTCTATGAAATACCTTATTTAATTAATGACATTAGACTTCATTGGTAGCAGTTAATATTTTGAAAAAAACAATTTTCACTGCTGGTTGGAAAATATAAATTGAAAAATTCTTTATGTCAAATGGTTATGTTTTAACAGTTAATAACTTTAATCCCAAAAGACATTGAAGCTAACCATTTGATTAATAGCTGAAGTTTCATTATAAAGTAAATGTATGAATTCACTGATCATAAACATTTCGTGCAAAAAATGAATTCCAGTTATTCAAGAATTAAATAGTATAACGTCATCTTTCTGTGGCTCCCTTTATTTCTCTTAGAGACAGCACGTGAACTTCTTGTTTTTCCTAAAATAATCAATTAAGGCAAAAAGAAATTTAATTAGAACCAATCATGTCAATACTACTTTAAAACAAGTACTAGAATATTGTATCTATGTATAATGAATCAAAACCAAAACCAAACGAAATATAAATACTTCCAGAAAGTTAATGTCAAAATAAATAATGCCCTTCACAGTATTCACCATGACAGATTTTACTTATTCCATTAACTTTTCCATTATCTTAAAATATTTTGAAACTCCCTTTTGGGAAGAGCCTTCAAGACTAGTTTATAAGCCACTTGAGAAAAGCAGTTTTGTTATTTTTTATCACATCACATATCGTATCCACAGTTAATTAAAACAACTTAAATCTACATCTCAACAGGTTTGACCTGAAATGACTCCCAGCCAATTCCTATAATCATATCTGTCCAAAAAGGTGACTTGTCATAGTGGAAGACACTCAAAGACTGGATCATATGAAGTCAGAGAGTTTCAAATAAGAAAATATTTTTCATGTCCAAAATTATCCAAAGGAGATTTTATGTAATATTCAGAATCTTCCTCTTTGCAAGAGGACAAAATTGAAGGGAAAGACTTCCATTTGAAGCATGTCATTAGAGTCTCTCTTAATATTTACATATTTACTGTGTGTTATGAAAATTGGCAATAAATATAGCTGTGTAGGTAAAACATACTTTATTTTTTGAGATTGAAAGACTATATTAAAGGTGAAGCCTAAAAAGAAGAGATGATATGAACTCAGGCTAGATGCCCTTACTTGTATGAGATTTTTTTTAATATATAAATACATTTTAGTTATTTTTCATTAAATCTTAATTTTTATATTTTTAACTCAAAAGTATATTTTACCCCTTTACCCACCGTTACCCATCTCTAACACAATGTTTCTTTAGCTGAGAAGCAGAACAATTTCAGAATCATAACTTTCAGTGAAATCAATCTGCTGATAAAGTGGCAGATTCGTGCCTCTGCTAAGATTACTGTACTCATGAAGCCAAGTTCACAGGTTTGATCCCTAAGTGGGCCAATTTACTCTGCTACAGGCAGTCCCTCAGACCCTGGCCTGACATCCTGCAAATGGGAGCCATCAGTCATAAGGAGAAGCTGGGGGAAAAATGTAGGTGAAGTAAAGCCAATACATCCCCACTGTAGGAAAAGAGCTCCATGTCCAAGCCAGCTGTTGGTTATGCTGTGGCATTTCTCTTGTAAATAAAAGAGGGAACTATCTTCCAAATGATAGTGAATTGGTCAGGTCACAGTTTAAATCTGATTTCCAGAAATGTACTTTAATATCAAGTATGTCAATAATTACTAAACTAGCAATGAATTGTTGGTTTGATTAGTGTTGTACCGAGAATGGTAGGAGGTGTATGGAGACCCCAAAATAATGTATGAATTTATAATGTATTCATTACCAACTTCCACAAAAAAGATTGGCTGCTGCTCAAACAAAAGAGAAAATGTAGCTACTAGCTGAGAAATTATGATAGTAGATTGGATAAAACATACGAAAACCATCAAAGCATTATATGTCAAAGTTTTTTTAACTCTTTATTGAGGAAACTAGCAAGATGACAAAATAAAATTTGAGAAATTGGAATTTTTTAGTCAGTAGGAAAAAAAATGCTGAAATAAAGTACCAATTTAGATACAAAATTAGTTAAAGTCCTATAGGGCAATAAAACCATCACAGCTTAGCAGTTTTACAGAACTGTAAAATGGCCCTATGCAGTTGTGTAAACAAAGTTATATTCCCTTAGAGCGTATTAGAAACAGCTAGGGAGTTTTAAAAAATACTGATAACTAGGTCTTACCCCAAATATTCCCATCTACTTGGAAACTAAGGCCTGAGCAGCAGGATTTTTAAAACCTCCCCCAGTGATTCTAACGTGCAACGAAGTTTGAGAACCTCTGCCCTAGAAAGTGGCACGGACTTTTACAAGGGCTTTCAACAATTTGCCCTCGAACCTTGCTATTCAAAATGTGTAGCATCGTCTAGCAGCATTGCAGAATCTGGGTTCCCCACTCCAGATGCACTGAGTCAGAATCTTCATTTTAAAAATATCACTGGGTCATTCAGGTCATTAATATTAAAAGTTGGAGAATCATTTCTTTTAATTTTTTTAAAGATTCTTTTTTCAATGCCGACCATTTTTAAAGTCGTTATTGAATTTGTTACAATATTGCTTCTGTTTTGTTTTGGTTTTTCAGCCTGAGGCATGTGGGATCATAGCTCCCCAACCAGGGATCAAACCCGCACCCTCTCCATTGGAAGGCAAAGTCTTAACCACTGGACCACCAGGGAAGTCCCTGGAGAAGCACTTTTGTGACACGATATTGAAAGGACTTGCAATCATTTTTTTCCCCTTATTTCCAAGTTGTAGAAAAATTTTCCTAAGATAACACCAATAAGAAACTGCCAAATATTTCTAAAAAGGCCACAAACAGCACTGTAACAGTAGGAATGCTGGTGGAGAGGGGAATCAACTCTAAGCTTGAAAACCTGCTCTAGATCAGGCAATGGCCCCACTTCCCAGGATCCTCAGCCCCAGATGCAGTAGGACTGGGAGTATTTAAGATGAATGGATGGGTGTTTAAGGGATCTTAAGGGTAAACATCATGTTCTATGTATCACCTTTACTAAGGGCTGCTGGGAACTGGGCCAGTGAGGGGTGGGGCCACCCACGTGTGCCAGTCATTTTTAACAATCATGTAACAAGCACAGCATAGGAGCTATGAAGAAAAAAAGTAGAAATGGTATTTGAATACTAATTAGGGAAAAATACAAATTTTCAGTGAAAGTATTTTTTTTTATTGAAGTATAGTTGATTTACAATGCTGTGCCAATCTCTGCTATACAGCATGGTGACTCAGTTATACACATATAGACATTCTTTTTTTAATATTCTTTTCCATTTTGGTTTATCCCAGGAGATTGGATATACTTCCCTGGGCTATACAGTAGGACCTTGCTGTTTATCCATTCTAAATGTAATAATTTGCATCTAGCAACCCCAAAGTCCCAGTTGATCCCTCTCCCTCCCCCTCTCACCCTTGGCAACCGCAAGTCTGATCTCTCAAGTCTGTGAACCTGTTTCTGTTGTATAGATAGGTTCATTTGTGCCATATTTTAGATTCCACATACAAGTGATATATGGTATTTGTCTTTCTCTTTCTGACTTAACTTCACTTAATATGATAATCTCTAGTTGCATCCCTGTTGCTGCAAGTGGCATTATTTTGTTCTTTTTTTATGGCTAAGTAGTATTCCACTGTATATATGTACCACATCTTCTTTATCCATTCATCTGCCAATGGACATTCAGGTTGTTTCCATGTTTTGGCTATTGTGAATAGTGCTGCTATGAACATAGGGGTGCATGTATCTTTTTGAATTATGGTTTTGTCCAGGTATATGCCTAGGAGTGGGATTGCTGGATCATATAGTAATTCTATCTTTAGTTTTCTGAGGAACCTCCATACTGTTTTCCATAGTGGTTGCACCAACTTACATTCCCACCAACAGTGTAGGAGGGTTCCCTTTTCTCCACACCCTTCCCAGCATTTGTTATTTAGTGAAAGTATTTTAAACAACTTACCCAGCATCAAGTTGCTAAAATTTTGATGGTGAATGTGTCAACCCAGACTTAGTGTTAACTGCATTTTGTGAAAGATTGACAAGGGGAGTTTACTGCCTTTTGAGTATGAAAATTTAGGGCATGGTTATCCAGCAACAAGACCTTTGATATGGCAATTGACACCTCAGGAAACATAAACAATGTTCTTACATGGAGCTTTCCAGAAATATTAAATGAATTTCACTTTAGAATGACAACTATACATCTTGGATTTTCAAAGTCATTGCCAATTTTCAATCTTTTAAATTCATAAATTTATTCATTAGATATTAAGTACTAGGTACTTTCCTAGGTTTACAATGACATACTAAAAAACATGGCTCCTGCCTTCATGGAGCTAACAGTCTAGTAAGGAACAAGGATATTAAACAATGAATAAAGATTACAAATATTATTGTCATACTGAGTGAAGTAAGAGAAAGAAATATCGTCTGACATCACTTATATGGGGAATCTAAAAAAAAATGATACAAATGAACTTATTTATGAAACAGAAACAGACTTAGAGACTGAACTCATGGTTACCAAGGGGGGAAGGGTGGAGGGGAGGGATAATTAGGGAGTTTGGGATTGACATGTACACACTGCTATATTTAAAATGGATAACCAACAAGGACCTACTGTACAGCACAGGGACATCTACTCAATATTCAGTAACAACCTAATTGGGAAAAGAATTTGAAAAAGAATAGATACATGTATATGTATAACTGAATCACTCTGTTGTACACCTGAAACCAGCACAACATTGTTAATCAACTATTCTCCAATATAAAATAAAAAGTTAAAAATAAAAAACAAATGTTATTGTTATAACAAAGCTTGATAAGTGTACTAAAAGAACAGGGTGATTTCAATGAAAATGACATTCAATATGTAACTAAATGTGATTTATTATCTATAACTTTACAAGGCTTTATCAATAAGTTCCCAAGTCATAAAACAATTTCAATCATAAAATATATGAATTTCACAAAGGCGGCCGCATGCACTCAACTCTGCTTAACTCCTCAAATGGTAAGAAACATCCAAAAGCTCTGACAATGCTTCTCTGACATTCTTTCTTCATTATGGCAATACGGGTGGTTTCCTCTGAGCAGCTGAATGTGTGATGTGTCTTCCAAAGACCTAAAGATCACAGACTTTAGTTAGAGTGACTGAAATGACACACAGGTATTGATTCAGGTACCTTAAATCCTCTCTGGAGTATGAATGGAAATCATAGAATCATATGTGTATACATATATCATACTGATATATATATATACTTATACCACACTGATATATGAATAATACTATATATATGGTGTGATATTGGAGATTATGTGTGTTTGTGTATATATATCCATACACACACACACACACACACATACAACACATATTTCCACTTCCATATATATTTAGATAATCTCCAATTTCAAAGATTCTGATTTGGTCTCATATTTTTTATTAAACCTGGTAGAGAACTACAAATATTACAAATGAAAGATTTGGAGCCTCTGTGTGATAAGATTGCCTGAAGTGTTTTCTTAGTTTTGGGCTTGTTTTGTCTTGTCTGTTTCTTCATGGCTATATAAATGTGTTTGTCCTCTCTAGCTAATATACTTGGTCTTACCATACTTAAGTTCAGCCTTGATAGTAACTATTATCTTTTGCATTATTTATTCAAAAGCCGCCTCTCCCCTTAACTCATTCATTGCTTTCATTATTCCTTGTTCCCCTGACCCCTTACCTCTAAGCATCAGCTCACCATACACACACACACACACACACACACACACACACACACAACACATATTTCCACTTCCATGTATATTTAGATAATCTCCAATTTCAAAGATTCTGATTTGGTCTCATATTTTTTATTAAACCTGGTAGAGAACTACAAATATTACAAATGAAAGATTTGGAGCCTCTGTGTGATAAGATTGCCTGAAGTGTTTTCTTAGTTTTGGGCTTGTTTTGTCTTGTCTGTTTCTTCATGGCTATATAAATGTGTTTGTCCTCTCTAGCTAATATACTTGGTCTTACCATACTTAAGTTCAGCCTTGATAGTAACTATTATCTTTTGCATTATTTATTCAAAAGCCGCCTCTCCCCTTAACTCATTCATTGCTTTCATTATTCCTTGTTCCCCTGACCCCTTACCTCTAAGCATCAGCTCCTGATGCCTGTTACTTACCCTTCTGACTCTGTGATGGTCAGTTTGAAACATGCTTCTCATGTTGTAATCCTCAGAACACATAGATCTAAAACTCAGATTCTCCTTCTTCCAAAGAGCCCAGGAATAGGAAATTTGCCATATTATTTAACAATAAAAGAAATGTACACATAATTAATAAAGCACTGAGTCAAGTGGTCCTTCTACACTGTCAACTCCTGAATGATTTTTTTCCTCTTTTTCCCCCAGTTTTATTGAGATACAATTGACACATAACATTGTATGAGTTTTAGGTAAACAATATGGTGATTTGATACATGTATATATAGTGAAATATATACCACAATAATTCTAGTTAATCTATCGCCACACATAGTTAAAATTTTTTTCTTATGATAAGAAATTTAAGATCCACTCTCTTAGCAACTTCCAAATTATAATACAGTATTATTAACTTCAGTCATCATGCTATACGTTACATCCCAGAACTTAGTAATCTTATAACTGGGAGTTTGTACCTTTTCAACACTTTCACCCACACCTGTCCCCCATCTGGCAACCACCAATGTGTTGTAAGTTTGTTTTTTTAACTCAATATATAAATGATATAAATTTGACATATAAATGCAGTATTTCTCTCAGTCCAATATATTTTACCATATTGTTGCAAGTGGCAGGATCTCCTTTTTGTTATGGCAAATAATATTCCATTGTATGTATATGTGTATATTTTCTTTATCCATTAATCATTCAATAGACACTTAGGTTGTATCCATGTTTGGCTATTGTAAATAATGCTGCAATAAACATGCAGATATATTTTCAAGACAGTGACTTAATTTCCTTTATATGTATTCAAAGGTGATATTGCAGGATCATTGGGTAGTTCTTTTTAATTTTTTGCAGAACCTCCATACTGTTTTCCACAGTGTCTGCACCAATTTACATTTCCGGGAACAGTGCACAGGGTCCCCTTTCCTCCACAGCCTAGCCAACATTTGTTATCTCTCGTCTTTTTGATGATAACTTGTCTAACAGGCGTGAGGTGATATCTCATTTTGGTTTTGATTTGCATTTTCCTGATGATTAGTAACGTTGAATACCTTTTCATGTACCTGTAAGCTATTTGTATCTCTTTGGAAAAATGTCTATTCAGTTCTTTGGCCCATTTTTTAATGGACTGTTTGGGTGGTTTTTGCTATTGAGTTGTATTATGTTCTTTATATTGAGTTGTATATGTTCTTTATATATTTTGGACATTAACCCTTATCAGATATAATTTGCAAATATTTTCTCCTATTCTGTAGGTCACCTTTCATTTTATTGATGGTTTCTTTGGCTGTACAGAAGCTTTTTAGTTTGACATAGTCTCACTTGTTTATTTGTACTTTTATTGCTTTTGCTTTAGGTATCAAATCCAAAAAAATCATTGCAAAAATCAATGTCAAGGAGCTTTATCCCTATGTTTTCTTCTAGAATTGTTATGGTTTCAGATCTTACACTCAAGTCTTTCATCCATATTGAGTTCATTTTTAAATATGCTATAAGATAGTGATCCAGTTTTCCCAACACCATTATTAGCCTGTTATTTCCTCCTCTATGTTCTTGGCTCCTTTGTCATAAATTAGTTGATCATATGTGTGGGTTCATTTCTGGGTTGTCTATTATATTCCATTGATCCATGTGTCTTTTTTTAATGCCAATATCATACTGTTTTGATTACTATAGCTTTGTAATATAGTTTGAAATCAGGAACTGTGGTACCTCTAACTTTGTTCTTCTTTCTCAATATTGCTTTGGCTATTCAGAGTCTTTTGTGGTCCCATACAAATTTTAGGATAGTATATTTTTGTGGAAAACTGCCATTGAAATTTTGATAGGGATTGCATTCAATCTGTAGATTACTTTGTGCAATATGAATATTTTAACAACAGTAATTTTTCCAATCCATGAGCACAGAACATCTTTCTATTCATTTGTGTCATCTTCAATTTCTTTCATCAATGTCTAATAGTTTTCATTGTGCAGGTCTTTCACCTTGGTGGTTAAATTTATTCCTAGATATTTTATTCTTTTTGTTGTAAGTGGATTATTTTCTTAATTTCTCTTCATTCATCATTAGTGTATAGAAATGCAGCTAACTTTGTATATATTTTTTATATCCTGTAATTTACTTGAACTTGCCCATTAACAGGTTTTTTTGGGGGGGGGCAGAGTCTTTAGGGTTTTCTATGTATACTATCATATTATCTACAAATAGAGACTTCTTCCTTTCCAAGTTGGATAATTTTTATTTCTTGCCTAATTGCTCTAACTAGGACTTCCAGTGCTATGTTAAATAAAAGTGACAAGGGTGAGCATCCTTTTCTTGTTTCTGATTTTAGAGCAAAGGCTTTCAGTTTTTCACTGTTGAGTATTATGTTCACTGTGGGTTTGTCATATACGGCTTTCATTATGTTGAGACATGTTCCCTTTATACCCACTTTATTGAGAATTTTTATCATGATTAGATGTTGAATTTTGTCAAATGCTTTTTGTGCATCTATTAAGATGACATGATTTTTACCCTTCATTTTGTTAATGTGATGTACCACATTGATTGATTTGCAGATGTTGAACATTTTTGCGTCCCTGAAATAAATCCCACTTGGTCATGGTGCATGATCTTTGACTGTATAGTTGAATTTCATTTGCTAATATTTTGTTCAGAATTTTTGCATTTTGTTCCTCAGAGATACTGGCCTGTATTTTATTTTCTGTAGTGGCCTTGTCTAGTTTTAGTATGAGTAAAACTGGCCTCATAAAGTTTGTTTAGAAATGTTCCCTCCTCTTCTATATTTTGGAAGAGTTTGAAAGGATTCGTAATTCTTTAATTTTTTGATAGAATTTACCAGTGAAGCCATCTGGCTTAACTTTTGTTTGTTGATGGATTTTGGATTACTGATTCCATCTCCTTACTAGTACTTGGTCTGTTCAGATTTTCTATTTCTCCATAAATTAGTCTTAATAGGTTGTATCATTTTAGGAATTTATTTTTTCTAGGTTGTCTAGTTTGGTGGCATATATCAGTCTCTTATGATTCTTATGATTTTCTTTCTGTGGTATGGTCTCCTCTTATAACATCTCTTTCATTTCTAATTTTATTAAAATTCTCTTTTTTCTTTGTGACTCTAGCTAAGGGTCTTTCTATTTTATTGTTTCAAAAGACCAACTCTTAGTTTTATTGTTCTTTTCTATTGTCTCTTATTCTCTTTTTCATTTATTTCCTCTCTGATCTTTACTGTTTTTTTCATTCTACTAAATTTGAGCTTAATTAGCTTTTCTTTTCTAGCTAAGTTAGGTTGTTTGAGATCTTTCTTATTTCTTGATGTAGCTGTTTATCACTATGAACTTCCCTCTTAGAACTGCTTTTGCTGCATCCCATATAAGTTTTGGCATATTGTATTTCTATTTTCATTTGTCTCAAGATATTTTTTTTTAATTTCTTCTTTGACACATTGGTTTTACAGTAGGAAAAATTTAATTTTCACATATATGTGAATTTTCCAGTTTTTTTTCTTCTTGTAATTGATCTGGTTTTGTAACATTGTGGTTCAAAAAAATGCCTGATATGATTTCAGTCTTTTTAAATTTACTAAGGCTTGTTTTGTGGTCTAACATACGGTAAATCCTGAAGAATGTTATAAGTGCACTTGAAAAGAATGTTTATTCTGCTATTTTGGGATGGATGTTCTGTAAATATCTTAGTGAAGTGTTTCCTTATTGATATTCTGTCTTGATGATCTAACCATTGTTGAAAATGAAGTCCTTCACTATTTTTGTATTGCTGTCTATTTCTTCCTTCATTTCTGTTAATATTTGCTTTATGTATTTAGTGTTTCTATGTTGGGTGAATGCATATTTATAAATGTTATATCCTCTTGTTAGATTGATGCCTTTATCATTGTATAATAACCTCCTTTGTCTCTTCTAACAGTCTTTGGCTTAAAGCCTGTTTTGTCTGACATAAGTATAGCTACCCCTGTTTTTCTTCAGTTTCCTTTTGCATGGAGTATATTTTTCCATATCTTCATTTTTAATCTGTGTTTGTTCTCAAAACAGAAGTGAGTCTCCTGTAGCAGCCAATAGTTGGATTGTTTATTTATCCATTCAGCATCCTGTCTTTTGATTAAATATAAATGGACTGAATTCTTCAAAGTAATTATTGATAAGTGTGGCCTTAGTATTCCTATTTATGATTGTTTTTTGGCTCTTTTACAGGTCTTTTGTTCCTCTCTTCCTCTGTGATTTGATGATTTTGTATGGTGGTATGCTTAGATTCCCTTCTCTTTATATTTTGTGTATCAATTATAAATTTTTGCTTTGGAGTTACCATAAAGCTTGTATAAAACATCTTGTATTTATAATAGCCTATTTAAGCTGATAACAACTTATGTTTGAATGCATATTAAAGCTGTAGCTTTTTACTCTTCCCTCTCATATTTTGTTTTTGTTGTCACAGTTTACATCTTTTGTCCTGCATATTCATAAACAAATTATTGTAGTTATAGGTAGTTTTACTACCTTTGTCTTTTAACCTTCATAGTAGATTTATAAGTGATTTACCCGCCACCATTACAACATTAGAGGATTCTGATTTAACTATATATTTACCTTTACCATTGAGATTTATACTTTGATATGTTTTTCTCTTACTGATTAGTGCCCTTTTGTTTCATCTTGAAGAATTCCGTTTACTATTTCTTCTAAGGCCAGTCTAGTGGCGATGAACTCCTTCACTTTTGCTTGTCTAGAAAACTCTTTGTCTCGTCTTCAAATCTGAGGGACTTTTCTGGGTAGAATATTCTTTGCTGGCAGTTTTCTTTTCTTTTCTTTTCTTTTACACTTTGAATATATTGGCCACTTCCTTCTGGTCTGCAAGTTTCTGAATAAAATTCTGCTGATAGTCTTACGGAGAAACCCTTGTACATAAAAAGTTGTTTTCCTCTTGCTGCTTTTAAGATTCTCTCCTTGTCTTTTGCTTTTGTTAATTTAATTATAATGTGTCTTGGTGTGGTCATTTTGAGTGCATCTTATTTGGAACTTTTTGGTCTGCTTGGATCTGGATGTCTGTTTTCTTCCCCAGGTTAGGAAAGTGTTCAGCTATTATTCTTCAAATAAGGTTTCTGCCTCTTTCTCTATCTTCCTCTTCTGGGACCCTTATAATACAAATATGTGTCCACTTGATGATTTACCTTATACCTTCACTCTATTTCATTCTTTTTTTGGGGGGTGGGGGTCCTCTGACTGGATGAATTCCACTGCCCTGTCTTAAAGTTCACTGATCCCTTCTTCCACTTCACCTAGACTGCTGCTGAATCCCTCTATTTAATTTTTCAGTTATTATATTTTTCAGCTCTGTGATTTCTGTTTGGTACTTTCTTATGTTTTCTGTCTCTTGAAAATTTCACTTTGTTCATGCATTGTTCTGTTGACCTCAGTGAGCATCTTTATGATCATTATTTTGAACTCTATTTTATTAGGGTCTGTTTCTGGTGTTTTATCCTCTTATTTGGGGAAATATTTCTTTTTCTTTGTTTCTCTATGTTGGTTTCTGTGCATTAGATAAAACAGCCACCCTCTTAGTCTTGAAGGAGTGGTCTCATGTAGGAAATGAAGCTTATTGATTAGCTGAGTGCTAGCTGTTGGTTGTGTTTCTCAAGCCTCTGTGTTTGAGAAACATCTATGATTCTCTCCAAAGGCAATACACTCCTTATTTACAAAAGCCTCATCCTCTCTATCCTGCACAAAAACGATGGTAGGAACAGTGCTGTTGATCAGGAGAAAGAAGGCAGGAGCAGTGCCTTTGAGATGAATTTTTCTTAATATGAACAGAACAAAGGAGCAATAATGTGTAAGCTTTCTCAGGGAAAGTTCCCTTTAGATGATAGAAGAAATGAAGTTTCTCTGCTGTTAAATATAAAAGGATTATGGTAAGAATTCAAACTATAGAAAATTGTTTAATTCATATAATTCAGAATATCTATTTATTGCCTGACATAATGGCAGGCGTTAAGCTAGATACTGGGCATAAAGTTTTGAAAGACACAATATACTTCCTACTTTTATAGATCTTATGGTCCAATGGGATGAACAGGTAGTAAACAACAATAACAATTCATTTTATTTTTTTAATTTTTATCTTATCTTGGAGTATAGTTGATTTACAATGTTAGTTTCATGTATACAGCAAACTGATTCAGTATATATATATATATATTCTTTTTCAGATTCTTTTCCCACATAGGTTTTTATGGAGTATTGAATAGAGTACCCCATGCTATGCAGGAGGTACTTGTTGATTATTTTATATATAGTACTGTGTATATGTTAATCCCAAATTCCTAATTTATCCCTTCCTGCCATCTCTCCCCTTTGGTAACCATAAGTTTCTTTTCTAAGTCTGTGAGTTTGTTTCAGTTTTGTAAATAAGTTCATTTGTATCATATTTTTAGATTCCACATATAAGTGATATCATATGTATATGTCTTCTTTGTCTGACTTCACTGATTTTTTTTTAACTCTAAGAGTTTGATACTGTCTGGCCTTACATTTAGGTACTTAATCCATTTTGAGTTTATTATTGTGTACAGTGTTAGGGAGTGTTCTAATTTCATACTTTTACATGTACCTGTCCAGTTTTCCCAGCACCACTTATTGAAGAGGGTGTCTTTTCTCCACTGTGTATTCCTGCCTCCTTTATCAAACATAAGGTGACCTTATGTGTGTGGGTTTATCTCTGGGCTTTCTACCCTGTTCCATTGATCTATATTTCTGTTTTTGTGCCAGTGCCATACTGTCTTGATT
>NW_020175528.1:6992689-6992945 GCF_003031525.2 Neophocaena asiaeorientalis asiaeorientalis
CTAGTAATTTTCTGGTAGCATCTTTAGGATTCTCTATGTATAGTATCATGTCATCTGCAAACAGTGACAGCTTTACTTCTTCTTTTCCGATTTAGATTCATTTAATTTTTCCTTCTTTGATTGCTGTGGCTAAAACTTACAAAACTATGTTGAATAGTAATGGTGAGAGTGGGCAACCTTGTCTTATTCCTGATCTTAGTGGAAATGCTTTCAGTTTTTCACCATTGAGGATGATGTTGGCTGTGGGTTTGTCATA